>NC_060143.1:483836730-484139761 GCF_021461385.2 Schistocerca piceifrons | reverse complement strand
TTGTCTATGGTATAACACAGTCAACTAATATTTGTGTTATAGTCTCTGTTGTGACTGAAAATTCGCAATTTTTCACAAACACAACTTTGATTGATGTAAGTTCACAAGATTGATGACTGAGCAACAAACGAAAGGTAGCAATAACGATGCCAGTAAAAGCCTCCTAATTGAGGCAAACATAAGTTCACTTCTAATTTTCCACAAAGGTTCATGGTAACACACACACTAGTAACAGTCCAGTTCAGAGACGAAGACGTAATCTTCAACGGTCGCAGTACACAAGGTCGGCATCAGGCCTGAACTGAACTTCGGGTTTTTTTTTTCTTTATTTATTTTCAATTCCCCCCCGAAGGGGGCGGGCTGGCAGCAGCTTACTACGCTGCTCTACAGCCTACAGACTTTGTTTAAATAAAGGAAGAAGAAAGAAACAAGGAAAAACAGGCGATAAAATGGAGATTTAAAGTGTAAAATGGCGTAAAATTGCGGAAAGTTAAAACAGAAAGCAAAGAGGGGTGGGCAATGTAAATAAAATACACAGGAATCAGACAAGTAACATAGTAGACACACAATTAAAAAAACATGGCGACAGTCTGGTTTCTGTTCGCAAGAGATAAAAGGCACACCCAGCGACAGTATGATGGCCGTTCGCAACAAGTCCCAAAAAACACAACACGGAACACTCACTGGAAAACACGCACTGCAGAACACTCACTGTAGAACACTCTAGGAAAGTGGCAGCACATAGACGACACTCCCGAGCCAAAGGCAGGTGGGGGGGGGGGGGACCCGCAAGAGGGGGAAAAACAAGGAGGGAGGAGAGGAAAAAACGAAAAGGGGGGAACCAAGGAGGGAGAGGACTAATAAAGGGGGAGAAGGGCAGACACGAGAGGGAGGAGGAGGAGATTAGCGTTTAACGTCCCGTCGACAACGAGGTCATTAGTGACGGAGCACAAGCTCGGAGTAGGGAAGGATGGGGAAGGATATCGGCCGTGCCCTTTCGAAGGAACCATCCCGGCATTTGCCTGAAGTGATCTAGGGAAATCACGGAAAATCTAAACCAGGATGGCCGGACGCAGGATTGAACCGTCGTCCTCCCGAATGCGAGTCCAGTGTGCTAACCACTGCGCCACCTCGCTCGGTGTAGACGCGAGAGGGAATGAGAGGAGGTAGAGGAGGGAAATGGAAAAGGACGCGGGGGAGAGAAGGGGGCAAAGAGAGGGGAGGTGGGGAAACTTTGGGGCTGGTTCTAGCCCCTAAATAGCATTCTCCAGCCAATCAGGTTTTGGCGTAGTGATACTTCCTGCAGACCGTGGCTCGAGCTCCCCCTACAGGAAGTAGTGCTCGGAATGTCTGTTTCCATTATCCTGTAAGTAAATAGCCGGTGTTTACCATGGTGCTTTTGGTACGCCTTGAACATAGACAACCTCGTCCTCTATGGTGTAATATGGGTTGCCGGCGCTCAGGGGCTACTTTGGCTCATGTATAACAGTATCCACTCAACATCTTCCGGTAGCAAACAAAAGAACCCACCACTGTACTAACGAGTGTACCCGTATTTGTGTCCAGTACCACAAGCGACCTTCCAGGATATTTTTAATTGCCTCCAAAGCTCATATAAAGTTACTAATTCAGAAAGGCAACCTTCCAGGATATTTTTAATTGCCTTCAAAGCTCATGTAAAGCTACTAATCCAGATAGACCATCTATCAGCTTCTGTGTCAGAAACCGTGCTTTCCCAATGTATCACTTCCCACGTAGTTAATGTGGCATAGTTGTATGATATACCCACAAGCTGCAAAAGAAAATCGCTAACGATCGTTTGGCAGATGGTAGTTTGGTTCCAGTTATTTCATCGGATTAATAATGTTAACTAGGTAAACTTCCATATTGAGAAACTAGACAGGGAAAAAGGACCTGACCGACCAGGGTGTCTTTCTCTGCCAATGGTGTGTGGCGTGTGGTCAGTACATCGCACTCCCTCATCCGAGTAATACCCGAGCAAATACAGGGTTAGTAGAAAGCAATGCATGCCTTGGCATCCCAAACCGCACGCGAGTGTCTGATGTGCGGATAGCGTGTCGAACGAGACTCGGCTTGTCTCATCTCCGCGCGGTCCTTCTCAAACACACGGTCCAGCGCAGCGTTTCGTTTAGGTCTGCGGTGCGGCGTTTTTTGGTCGGCACGACTCTCATCAGTTCGGCTGAATCGTGGTGGCAGCGCTGCTTACCCTCTGCTGTCTGTTTGTGGTATGAAGAATCTTCACAGGTCCAGTGGCTGTTAGCACAAAAAAAGGCAGTCTAGCGATATGAAGTCACCAGTCTTTAAAAGTGAATGGGAATGACAGAAGAGAAGGACGAGAATTCTCAAAATGTAGTCGGATAATCGACTTGTACTGCAAATTTTCTGTGAAAAACATTACAACACCATATCAACAGAATTTAAAGGCTTATTTGACAGTGAAAAAGCAAAAAATTATAGTAGTTGGCCAACAGGATTCATTGTTCTGTTCGTCAAGAAGCACTTTGTGCTAAATTTGCAGGCATGGAACACGTGAAGAAATTGGCGATGCGAATACTAAAGTCAAAGGTCATGCCTGAAGCGATGTTGACAAACATAGATGGGAGTGTTCAAATGGTTCAAATGGCTCTGAGCACTATGGGACTTAACATCTGTGGTCATCAGTCCCCTAGAACTTAGAACTACTTAAACCTAACTAACCTAAGGACATCTCACACACCCATGCCCGAGTCAGGATTCGAACCTGCGACCGTAGCGGTCACGCGGTTCCAGACTGAAGCGCCTAGAACCGCACAGCCACACCGGCCGGCGGATGGGAGTGTCAGCGATCTTACTTGTGATAACTACTTATGAAAAAACAGTCACCGGTCATTTTAAATAAATGACATTTTGCAATCGTGACTGTTTCTTCATAAGCAATGCCTGAAACGACTTTCGACTTAAAAACCCGCTATTGTTGAAGTTATGGAGGACAAAAAGGAGTGCGGGAGCGAAAATTAGAACATTCAGAATGGATTGCAGACCTCGCAAGTGGACCTGACTGCACACTACCACTGCACACTGCCACACTGCAAGGTGAGAAACAACTTATTTCTATGATGGGGATGCATTTAAAGAGAAACTCGCATTGTAGATAGAAAATACAGTCCCATTCCCCAAACTCACTGGCGTTAAACAAAACGTGAGGTTCGAATAATTCATCGTGGCCTTTAAAGAATTACAGTGATAGTTTTACTAACGTTTTCAGGTCATTACTAATCTTACATCCGTTTTCGAGCTATTTTAGAGACCGTTCGCCACTTCAGTTTAAAGAGCCCCAGTACATGTGCGGATGGAACTGATTAATGTGCGACGTAATTCCGTTTTAATGACAAATCGTTTTACATTAAAGCTGTCCAGAATGTGTACATTGTTTCCCTCAAGAAGTGTTTACACGTCTCCCTAATGAGTTTTAAAACGTGATTATATATATATATATATATATATATATATATATATATATATATATATGAAGTCTTGACGGGTTGTCAGCCGAGTAGCGTCGTTGTCTCGTAGCACCGTTTCCATGGAATACGTCTCCATCGTCTTCAGGCGAAGATGATGGAGACGCATTCCATGGAAACGGTGCTACGAGACAACGACGCTAGTCGGCTGACAACCCGTGAAGACTTCATATATGAAATTCACCGGGAAAGCCTGCACTCACATATAATTTTTTTTTTAAATTAGAAACAAAATAACACGATTTCGTGGCAACCTGTTCGCGAGAATACGTGAAATTCTCTGTTCCTTTCTTTATGTGGAGAATTTATATCAAATAAAACTTACATTATGTGTTCAGCACCCCAAAAACAATTACATGATATTAAAAATTTGTTTCTTCTGTGATACATGTCGTTAAGAAATATGAAACCAATTGCATTGTCATCTAAATTCGCAGTTTCCCCTCTTCCTCCTCCTCACAGGCAGCATGGAGTAGTGGTGGGAGAAGTGTACAGCCAGGCTGAACACTATGATACATGAGCCAGTACACGGCTCGCGAGCCAACTTCTTGACCGCCCCAGTTTAAAGTATTTCCCTGCTTACAGAAATTTGCTACTACGCAATTATTACAGGTACAACTGTGCGGTTTGCTGCAAATGGCAGCTTGACTGTTATAGGTTTTTATGCATGCACTTCCACAAGTGCTTAATTTGTTATACGCAGAACGCCTAGGAGATACTAAATTTCTCAACACGTGTGACTTTTCGTGCTTTCCCGACGGATCTGTTGCAAATACGCATCTCGAGTTTGCCGCAGGATCGTATTGTGTAACTCGCACAATATTTCGTAGATGCAACTGCTCGACACCATCAGGTAGTGGTGGCTGCTGCTGTCGCTGCTGCAAGGCACGGCTGATGATAATCGCGAGGCAGCGTCGAAACTCATCATGCCGGGAGCAGGCAATACGCGTGCTCGGGAAGATGCTCGTAGTTGCAGGAAAGCGGCACACCTGGTTCAGCATGTCTGCCCAATATAAGAGTTACCACATTGACATGGGATTTTATAGCATTTTACCACTCCTCGAAGTCATAGAAGAAATGCTGATGATACTCTGGGACATAGAGTCTATCGCAACTCAACTCATATGGAGCTATATTTGCAGGCCACAAGTTGTCATCACCCTGCGCAACGCAGTCGTGTCTTATGCGCTTTAGTGCATAGAGCACATGTGGTCTCACAAGGGGAGGCCGCCAATTGTGAAATTCAGATTCGATTCATACTGCGCATAATAAAAGCTCATGGCCAGAGGTGTAATGTGGCAAACCACTAAGATGCACTTCTCAGCCGTTGTCGAGAAAACCGACAGTTAAAAAGAAACCGTTGCGGTGAAATACTCTCTACGAATTACGATATTCTACAGCGTTGTGGCGCACCGGTAAACGCTCGGGTTTGTAATCCGAAAGTCGCCGGATCAAATCTCGCGCCATCCAACTTTTTTTTTTTTTTAGTATTTGTTTTTCGTAATTCAAATGTGTATATATATATACATATATATATATATATATATATATATATATATATATATATATATATATATATAATTTCCGGCAATCAGTTGCAACAATTATGCATATAATAAGTTGTTGAAAGTCGTTCGTCGTGGAAAAACTGGCGACTTCGAACATCATTATGTTTTCCGCAAACAAAGTTGTATTTCACAAATGTTATTAATTGTCTTCATAATGTTTACCACGTATAGTTAACGGAAGACGTAGAAACGATATTCCGAAACCAATACGTATAGCGTAAGTCAAACGTTCGAATTAGAATAGAGACCCCACGAACACAAATTTGCTGTGGCAGGCATGAAATATAAACTCCGTTACTCGCTCGTTACACTTGATGGACAGTTGTTGAATGGGCCGAAACGAGCCGCCGCATAACAGCGTAGTTGCCTGCTAACTTCGAAAGAAGGTAGATGCGGTCCCTAGCGCAACTTATAACATCGTCGAAAATCAGTGCGGGCGTGAGAGCTTTGGTACACCCTGTTAAACAAACGGAAAAATGGAGGCGGTACAATTGGAGAGCGATCCGCCTTCACCAACATGCATAAGCAATTCATTAATTCGCGGCATGCAACTTTATATATATATATATATATATATATATATATATATATATATATATATTTGAATTACAAAAAACTAATAATAAAAAGAAGTTGCATGCCGCGGGATTCGATCCGGCGACCTTCTGATTACGAACCCGAGCACTTACCGCTGCGCCACGACGCTGTAGAAAATTGTTAGCCGTAGAGAGTATTTCACCGCAACGGTTTCTTTTAACTGTCGATTTTCTTGACAACGGCTGAGAAGTGTATCTTGGTGCTTTGCCACATTACACCACTGGCCATGAGCTTTTATTATGCGCAGTATGAATCGAATCTGAATTTCACAATTGGCGGCCTCCCCTTGTCAGATGCCGATAGTCTACCTGGTAAGCTGCAGCATCTAAGAATGGTATTCCAACAGAATGGCATTTCCGACAGGCAGATACGCCATTGTGACGTTACAAACCACTGCAACTAGATCAATAGGTCTAGCATGCAAGGATTGCTTTGTGGAGAACGAGCGCGCGACATGGTCCGCCATTCGCAGAAGCGCGTGCTGCGCCCGCGCGAGATTTGCAACGTGTCGGCGGGATGCCTCCGCTGCCGGGCGGCCATGTGGCCCGAGGCTTGGGGCATTGCTCGGTTTATCGCGCATTACGCGAAAACTATGTAACTTACGGTGAAGAGCGATGCGGCAGTGGATCGTGGTCAGCAATATGCATCTTCTGAAAGATCGATCTTTATCTTAAGTCACCAGACGCAAAAGTTATAGTGACCGGAAAAATGTTTAATAACACGAATACTGAAAGATTGATAAAAATAGTAAATAACTACTTACAGGGATGAGCGAGCGCTCATTAAAAACGTCTCGTCGTAGCAGATGGAGTGCCGTAGTCGTATGTTAAGATTAATAAATAATTACGCTCGTAAACAGCAATAAACAAAGTTTGGTGGGAAATTGTTTATAAAATTCAATAAAAAAATTCATGACGCAAAGAACGGCACTATATAATATTTTGGGTGGCATCAAACGTATTTTAAACTAGTTAAGTTATACTATACACTTAACTTGCAATAGTTTTCATTGTTTGCAAACTATTATTAACATTTATCGCCCATAATTAAATAATTATTACAGATATGAAGATTTGTGTAGATCGCTATAGATTACGTCTAAAAACAGTGCTACATGCAGTTGTGTGTTAAAAATTTGCAGCAGGGATGTAAACAAACAAATCTGCGCTAAGTGGCGAAATTTTGTAAAAACTAAAACTTGATTTACGGGCGATAGAACAATCCTAGAAATTAATCTAACATGAGAAGTAAGATGTACTTTTTAGCGCGGTTCCGATGGTGTACTTATTTCTATTGAGGGACGTATGTGTCAAAATTTGTAATCTTAACTTGTGAGATAGGTACTTGCATAACCAGGGGTGAGGGGGGGGGGGGGGGGGTAGACATCCGAGCCTATATAAGCGAGCGGCCATCTTGGCCGTAGGAGAGCGGCCTGAGCTGGCGAGGCGAGCGCATCGCTGCTGTTGCGCGCTTCGCTTACTCGGCCGTGGAGAGCTCGTGAAGAGGTTTTCTGTGCTGTGGGCGCTGCGGAGAGCAAATTGTCGTGCGTTGTTTTGACAACGCGTGCAAATTGTCGTGTTCCGCGCCTCGCAGCATGGGAAAGAAGGGTGCGCAGAGGAAACCTGCCGCTACGAAGGGTCCTTCGGTTGTGCGACTCTCTGAGTCTGCCGACCGTGCAAGGAACTCCTGTGAAGACGAGTCGCGGCCTGTCCCCCCTCTGTACGTCAAGTGCAAAGGCGGGTGGACGGCGCTGTTCGACACCATGACGAAATGCGCTCGGAACGAGGTGGTCTACGAGTCTGTCGATACAGACTCGCTGATCTGCGTTCGAGCCGCAAACGTGGCCGACCACAGGGCGATCAAGGTCGCAGTGGCCGACCACATCGCCGACGCGCCGCCGGCGCGTGAGAAGGCACCTTCCGTAGGAAGGATGAAGACGACTAAGGCACTCCTCAGGGGGTTGCCTTGGTGCTGTGACGAGGCAGCGGTCCGGGAAGGGCTGCTGCGAGCCGGGTTTGGTAATGCAGCCGCAAGGTTGCACAACCGGACCAACAGGAAGAGGGCGCCGCTCTATGCCGTGACCGTGCAAACGGTCGACGGCGGGAGCGACATCTTCGACTTGCGGAAGTTGCTGGGCTTCCCGGTTACGACGGAGGCTCTCCCGACCGCCATGGATCCTCAGCCACAGTGCTTCAGGTGCCAGGGCTAGGGCCATGTTGCGAAGTATTGCCGCAACGCGGCGCGGTGCGTCACGTGCTCAGGGGAGCACGACAGCCGCGCCTGCGACCGCGGCAGCAACGCTCTGCCGACTTGTGTCCGGTGTGGCGGCCCGCACGTCGCCAGCTGGCGCGGTTGCGCGGCTTTCTCTAGCCGCAGCCGTGCCGGGGGCGGCGAAGCGGCCGCGGCCGCACCGACTCAGCAGCAGAAGAGAAGACGACGTCGGAAACGGCGTAGGGCGGAGAACAGCCCGGTGCAGCTGAGGGACGGCGCAGCAGCAGATCCACCTGCCAGGGGCGGGGACGGCCGCTCGGAAACGGGCCGCCAGGACGCAGCTCGCCCTCCCGCGAAGAGATGTGACCTCGAAATCGGCATCGCCGTGAAGGAGGCCACAGCGGCCCTCAAAGCCGTAATGGCGGCGGAGAGGGCCGCCTTCGCAGCCGCCGTGGCTGCAGAGAAGGAAGAGGCCTTGAGGCAACTGCGAGCAGTCTTCGCCCAAGGCCTCAGTGCAGTCGTACCTGCGAACACTCCTGCGACCTCGCAGAAGGACGTTCGCGCGCCTGTCCCAGCGGCTGCCCCAGCAGCACCGCAGGTGAAAGGTGCAAAGAAGAAAACCGCCAGGGCAGTCTTCATCGCGCAAGCGTCGCCGCGCTGCCGCGCCGAACTTTTGTGTTACAGGGAGTAAGCCACTGCGGCCGGCCCAGGAGACAACGAGGGAGCCCAGCCGCGGCACCGGACTGACCCAGCGAACGACCACGCAGTACATAGGTAACGTTGCACGATACCTCACGCTAACCCCCCTTACCTTGCATGCTCTGTCGCAGCTAGCAAACCGCTACTGCTCTTACTTCCCGTCCTACTGTCGCAGAGGTTTTTTTCCCTTGGCGCTGGCCTTGGCACTTTTTTTCCTCTGCTCTTACAACCGCTACCCTTCGATCGCTTTCGACCACTACTATCTCCTGATGGACCATGTTAATGAGTAGCATTACCCAGACGCATGGATAACATCACAGCCTGCATCCTGTGACGCCTTGATTCAAAACTAACATGCATACGGAGGTGACAGTAGAACTTTTGTGTTGGTCACCACGTTGGTGCGGGCGTGGAGGGGCCCCATCCTTATTATTAATATTGGCCAGAGGCCAGTCGTTGGTCAGTCGTTGGGGAGTTGGCCGGTGGGTGGCGAGTGAACCCCACTTGTGGGTGGCCCATGTGGTCATTTGAGTATTGTTTAATAGTACAAGTGTGCAAGCATTATTTGGTGAAGTGCTACGAGTATTCGTGTGAGTACGAATTACGAGGTATACATCGGCGTAAGTTATCATGTCGCGATCTGTGGTTTCGCGCCAAACCTGCTAGAACAAAGAGGACAGTGGGGCTTGTTGTTCTGTTCGAGTTGATTGAGTAACTTTCGATTATAGCAGCCTACATTACTGCTATTGAGGGCTCGGAGTCAAATTATTATTAATGTAGAGCTGTAAACCGTCTCACCAGTGGTAATTTCATTGTATGGAAAAAAAGACGACGCCAATAAAGTGTGATGACAAAAGCTTAATTGAACTGTGTCGTGAAAAATGATTTCGCTATAACAGTCGCCTAATTTTTGTTCCCTAGGGTAAACAGTACACATGTCTGAGTGAATATTAATTCAAAATCTATAACTAGTGCGCGGGTGTGGAACAGTGTACTAATGCACCAAGTGTATAAATCATCCCCTGAGAATTACGTGAGAGCGAAAATTTGCACTAACATTTTTAACGAACTTATGTATATGCAAATTCGTGTGAGCTCTACAACCGCACTTATTTTCCGCTCCGTCGCACCAAGCATTCCGAACCCTGAGGCATGCGTCACAGAACATGACACCATAGGTGTTATGAGTCCCAGGGACCGTCTCTGTCACGTTACCATTTCAGACAAGTTTAGTACTTCGTAGCTGTCTGTTTCAATACGCTCAGACCATAACACATGTCGAAGTTTAAGGACTTCGTGGGTACCTTTTCATTAACATGCAGATTTCCCGCTTAGCCCCGGACCGGGCGTGCGTTCGCGATGTATGTAGGGCACAACAACTAGTGTGACGTCACATGTTCGTTGTGGGAGCCCAAGGTCTCCGCTCCAAGTCTGCCTCTACTTGCTTTGTCACCAACACTGCCGGTCCCGTTAAACTATCCATATGATCCTTTGACACTCTTCACATCTGGCGCATTTCGACCACTGGGACTTCGGAACTATCACTGAACTGTTGTGGGTGGCTGTATTTCACGAAACCGCAAACTACGTTGCGTTTTCTCCTGCAAGACGCCACTGTGATACCACAACCCCTAAGTAATACTGCCTGCAACAAGAGAGAGAGAAAAGAAGTGAAATTTTATCAGAGCACACGAAGTAATGTATCCATAAAAATTCATGAGTTAAACTACCCTTTACCAAGAAACCGTATATGTTTGTGGAAGTGTATCTATAAAAACGTTTATGAGTTTAAAAAAAGCATAGCAGTATCTAGCGTAGGTTTCTCAAAAATAAATTTTAATAATCAGGAAAAGGCTTTATGCTGGTCCTGCATATTCGCTCCAGTAAAGGAACTGTGAATACAGATGTTGCACTTGGTACGACTAATATCTTCCTGGAAAGTGAAAGACTACTGGAATGGTCCGTTTCGGTTGCAAAAACGCTCACTGGCTTTTTAAGGTCAGTGTGGAGTCCTGTCTACTTACCCGGACAATATAATCATTGTTGGAAGCTGAAGTAAGCAACTTGCCTGCATGATGTAATGAACGAATTTATCGTGCAGAAGTATATTTTGTGACATAGATAGTTTTCCACTTTCGGGGTTCCGTGCCTGGAACCCTTACACGATCGCGTTGTTGTTCGTCTGTCTATCTGTCTATCTGTGCGACTGCTAAAAACACATTTTCTCAGGAACGGGTTGACGTATCAAGTTGACATTTATGTCACACATTGAGGTCTATAGCCCCTTGGCGATGTAAAAAATTAAAGCTTCTAAATCAATGCAGTCAAACGATACTACCATTTATGTCACATATTTTGATACTTGCAAGCTCACTGAACAAAACCTATAGGGTACTCCCCGTTTGCCTATAATCATGAAATTTGGCAAAAAGGAATGTTTCACAGTACAACCAAAGGAAAAAATGCGAAAACTGTAAATTTTTAACTGTATCACAAGAAAAAAAATTGTGTCGTTTCTTATGTGCCTGTCTGTTCGTGCGTCTGCTGAGACGCCTTTTTCTCAGGAACAGGGAGATGTATCAAGTTGAAATTTATGTCACATACTTATGTCTACGGTCGCTTCGCGATATGATAAACGTTATCCTCTAAGTAAATGCAACCAAAAGGTACGGCCAATTTTGCCACATATTTTGATACTCGCAAACTCACTCATCAAAAGCTACTGGGTACTTCCCGTTGATCTACAGTGATATACAGGGAATTAGATTAGGAAATGAGATGCTTAAAGTAGTAAATGAGTTTTGCTATTTGGGGAGCAAAATAACTAATGATGGTCGAAGTAGAGAGGATATAAAATGTAGACTAGCAATGGCAAGGAAAGCGTTTCTGAAGAAGAGAAATTTGTTAACATCGAGTGTAGATTTAAGTGTCAGGAAGTCGTTTCTGAAAGTATTTGTATTGAGTGTAGCCATGTATGGAAGTGAAACATGGGCGATAAATATTTTGGATAAGAAGAGAATACAAGCTTTCGAAATGTGGTGCTACAGAAGAATGCTGAAGATTACATGGGTAGATCACATAACTAATGAGGAGGTATTGAACAGAATTGGGGAGAAGAGAAATTTGTGGCACAACTTGACTACAAGAAGGGATCGCTTGGTAGGACATATTCTGAGGCATCAATGGATCACCAATTTAGGACTGGAGGGCAGCGTTGAGGGTAAAAATCGTAGAGGGACACCAACAGATGAATACACTAAACAGATGGATGTAGGTTGCAGTAGTTACTGGGAGATGAAGAAGCTTGCACAGGATAGAGTAGCATGGAGAGCTGCATCAAACCAGTCTCTGGACTGAAGACCACAACAACAACAACGACAACAGATGTCTAGGATCGATTACTGCACGTAGATATGTTGTTTCAAGTTGTATGTGAAACAAATATTCGCAGACATTCAGAAATGCGTCATATGAGCAATAAAGTCACTTCTTGCCTGATGTTTGACTTTTTCGTTGCGATCTAGTCATCCTGAGTTGACAACTGCTGATTGTTACAATACTGGTCGCCTGCCTGTTGCATGACTTTGTCACATTTATACAGGACTGTTAGAAATGACTGAAGCGATTTCATAAATTCACTGTAGCTCCATTCATTGAAATATGGTCACGACACACTACAGATACGTAGAAAACTCATAAAGTTTTGTTCGGCTGAAGCCGCACTTCAGGTTTCTGCCGCCAGAGCGCTCGAGAGTGCAGTGAGACAAAATGGCGACAGGAGCCGAGAAAGCGTATGTCGTGCTTGAAATGCACTCTCATCAGTCAGTCATAACATGGCAACGACACTTCAGGACGAAGTTCAACAAAGATCCACCAACTTGTAACTCCATTCGGCGATGGTATGCGCAGTTTAAAGCTTCTGGACGCCTCTGTAAGGGGAAATCAACGGGTCGGTCTGCAGTGAGCGAAGAAACGGTTGAACGCGTGCGGGCAAGTTTCACGTGTAGCCCGCGGAAGTCGACGAATAAAGCAAGCAGGGAGCTAAACGTACCACAGCCGACGGTTTGGAAAATCTTACGGAAAAGGCTAAAGCAGAAGCCTTACCGTTTACAATTGCTACAAGCCCTGACACCCGATGACAAAGTCAAACGCTTTGAATTTTCGGCGCGGTTGCAACAGCTCATGGAAGAGGATGCGTTCAGTGCGAAACTTGCTTTCAGTGATGAAGCAACATTTTTCTTAATGGTGAAGTGAACAGACACAATATGCGAATCTGGGCGGTAGAGAATCCTCACGCATTCGTGCAGCAAATTCGCAATTCACCAAAAGTTAACGTGTTTTGTGCAATCTCACGGTTTTTAAGTTTACGGCCCCTTTTTCTTCTGCGAAAAAAATGTTACAGGACACGTGTATCTGGACATGCTGGAAAATTGGCTCATGCCACAACTGGAGACCGGCAGCGCCGACTTCATCTTTCAACAGGATGGTGCTCCACCGCACTTCCATCATGATGTTCGGCATTTCTTAACCAGGAGATTGGAAAACCGATGGATCGGTCGTGGTGGAGATCATGATCAGCAATTCATGTCATGGCCTCCACGTTCTCCCGACTTCACCCCATGCGATTTCTTTCTGTGGGGTTATGTGAAAGATTCAGTGTTTAAGCCTCCTCTACCAAGAAACGTGCCAGAACTGCGAGCTCGCATCAACGATGCTTTCGAACTCATTGATGGGGACATGCTGCGCCGAGTGTGGGAGGAACTTGGTTATCGGCTTGATGTCTGCCGAATCACTAAAGGGGCACATATCGAACATTTGTGAATGCCTAAAAAACCTTTTTCAGTTTTTGTATGTGTGTGCAAAGCATTGTGAAAATATCTCAAATAATAAAGTTATTGTAGAGCTGTGAAATCGCTTCAATCATTTGTAATAACACTGTATAATTTAAATTCAAACGTTATCGAAAATCTTGGAATACATGGGTCCGATATACAAAAAGGGTCGAGACTCTCGATTCCTGAAACGGATGAATTGTTTATATACATAAATAAGTTTGTACAGAACCCTCCGCCTAAGGGTCCCGTCGTGCCCAGCCAATTGTTGCTCTCAATTTAACGACTTTGAAGGCCCAAGCCACCCCTTGTCTTTGACCTACTGAACCCAAATTTCGCACAGCTCGTTTTTGCATGGAACGTAAATCTGAGGCAGCCCAAGAAAACTGATCAATAATTTTAAAAAACGCGTCATGCGAGCCACCACATTCTCCAGTTACGATCAAACACGAGTCGCCATCAGTAAGAGCGAGGCATTGTTTATTCACATTTTTGCATGGAACGGAAATCTGAGGCAGCCCAAAAAAACTGATCAATAATTTTAAAAAATGCAACACGCGACCCACCACATTCTACAGTTACGACCACATTCTACAGTTACGATCAAGCCACAAGTCGCCATCAGTAAGAGCGAAGCATTATTTTTTCACAGCCAAGTCGCAAAATTTGTTCCTGACACCGACATTAACCCCTAGCAACAGTACGGCAAGAAAGGAAGAACGAATTGATTGTTCGTGTCAATAACGATCATCCTCCTTTACCTCCTCTGCATTACTGCAGATGACGTGTCACTGAGCACATTTGTTCTGTGCATGCAATACACGTGAGGCGCCTAGTTGTTTCCGCTGCCACCATTTGTGTCACGTGTCTGTCCCTCATGACTACCGGAGTGAATCTTTTAATACTGAATACTGGTAAACACATCCTGCCACAGACACCATGACTGTACATCTCGACTGCCTAATCCAGAGTGACGAACAGGAACTTAAATAAAAATTGGAAACACATCCAACGACAGGCAACATGTCTGTTCTTCTCGACTGCCTAAGCCAGAGTGACGAACAGCCCGAAACACTTCGCGCGCCATACCAGAAAAGGCGTGACCCGAACGCTTCCGAAGTGCTTCGTCTGCAGTTTCGTCAGTCTTTTGTTTTTGATTTAAATTGTTTTTAATAATCCTAAAATGACTGATTGATAGTCAGCTGTTGAGAGATGTATTAAAAAGTGAAGTCATTCCAATGAGTAGTTTAACTAATAATAATAATAACTATACTTTAGCATTTCGGCGCCCTTGCTCCGAACACAGCAGCCAATCACAGAGCAGTAGCATTATGCAGGCGGTCTTTCTCACGGGAATGGTACCGAATCTAACATCTGTCACAGGTACCTCACCCTACATGTCGTCATGTATATACTTCTTGCATCTCCTCTGCTCTGGGAACAGCTCCTTGGAGCCTAATATGATGGCTGACTAAGCCAGAAATTACAACAGTTCTCATTAACCTGCAGCTACTGTCGGTGTGGACAAAGGGGGCGCCCTCCATCATTGGCCATCAGCGCCTCGGCAAATGACTTGTCGGCCGTCGGTGGTGTGTGCTTCTGGCGTAATGGCGCTCGGAGGGCAATCACCCGCATAATCCCGCGGGGCGACAGACTGGGACGTGTAGCTCCCGCTAATGGAGCGCAGCAGATTACTCCGGATCGCTGCAGTCAGCCGGCACAATGCCAGCACCGCATTATTCCTGACGGCGGGGTACCTGCTGCACTGTGAGTCTACGCCCTGACATGTTCTTGGGCTAAATAATATACTGGGACGCACCGGGAAAGTACTAAGCATAAAGAAAAAGATTTCTTTATTTGGAGAAAATGACTAGGGCAGATTACTGCAAAACAAGAAGAAATGAACATCTTTAAAGACTTGAAGTAGAAAAGCAACGATTGAGCAGATAATGCAATTGTAGAAGTAGCTGAAACCATAATTCGCACATGACACTAGTGAACTATCAACAACTATATATCATTTGCTTAAAGAGTACTATGTCGATCAAACGACGTACACTTTCAAGAACTGTGAATACGAGCACAATTCTCGCAATTAACTGCAACGAATAGAGGTCGTAATTTCAACTCCACGAGCAGGATAGTACTTTAGAACAATTTCCTGCCACTGTGTACTTGAGGTGTAAGATATACATCGGCTGACAAAAAAAGTAAAGCATCCAGCACATACGGTTCGATGTCAATGTAACTTTGTACACGTACACACCATCGTCGTGTATATAAATGATTACACTTGCAGTGGTGGAACAGACACTAAAATGTTGTTCGTTCACTACGTGATCAAAAGTATCCGGACACCTCCAAAAAACTACATTTTTCTTATTAGGGGCATTCTGCAGACACCTGCTGCCAGGTACTCCATATCAGCGACCTCAGTAGTCATTAGACATCGTGAGAGAGCAGAATGGGGAGCCCTGCGGAACTCACGGACTTCGAACGTGGTCACGTGACTGGGTGTCACTTGTGTCATACGTCTGTACGCGACGTTTCCACACTCCTAAACATCCCAAGGTCCATTTTTTCCGATGTGATAGTGAAGTGGAAACGTGAAGGGACACGTACAGCACAATAGCGTACAGGCCGACCTTGTCTGTTGACTGACAGAATGGTTCAAATGGCTCTGAGCACTATGGGACTTAACTTCTGAGGTCATCAGTCCCCTAGAACTTAGAACTAATTAAACTTAACTAACCTAAGGACATCACACACATCCATGCCCGAGGCAGGATTCCAACCTGCGACCGTAGGTGTCGCGCGGTTCCAGACTGTAGCGCCTATGCCGGCCGGAGTGGCCGTGCGGTTCTAGGCGCTACAGTCTGGAACCGCGCGACACCTACGGTCGCAGGTTGGAATCCTGCCTCGGGCATGGATGTGTGTGATGTCCTTAGGTTAGTTAGGTTTAATTAGTTCTAGGCGACTGATGACCTCTGAAGTTAAGTCGCATAGGTCTCAGAGCCATTTGTAGCTCCTAGAACCGCTCGGCCAACAGGGCCGGCTGACTGACAGAGACCGCCGACAGTTGAAGAGGGTCCTAATGTGTAATAGGCAGACATCTATCTAGACCATCACACAGGAATTCCAAACTTCATTAGGATCCACTGCAAGTACTAGTTAGGCGGAAGGTGAGAAAACATTGATTTCGTTGTCGAGCGGTTGCTCATCACGCCGTAAATGCCAAACGACGCCTCGTTTGGTGTAAGGGGCATAAATATTAGACGAGTGAACAGTGAAAAAACGTTGTGTGGAGTGACGAGTCACGGTACACAGTGTGGCGATCCGATGGCAGGGTGTGAGTATGGCGAATGCCCGGTGAAACTGTGTAGTGGCAACAGTAAAAGTCGGAGGCGATGGTGTTATGGTGTGGTCGTGTTTTTCGTGGAGGGGGCTTGCACCCCTTGTTGTTTTGCGTGACACTATCACAGCACAGACCTACATTGATGTTTTAAGCACCTTCTTGCTTCCCACGGTTGAAGAGTAATTTGGGGATGGCGATTGCAAATTTCAACACGATCGAGCACCTGTTCATAATGCGCGGCCTGTTGCGGAGTGGTTACACGACAATAGCATTCCTGTAATGGACTGGCCTGCACAGAGTCCTGACCTGAATCCTACAGACGCCTTTGGGATGTTTTGGAACGCCGACTTCTTGCCAGGCCTCACCGACCGACGTCGATACCTCTCCTCAGTGCAGCACTCGGTGAAGAATGGCCTGCCATTTCCCAAAAAACCTTCCAGCACCTGATTCAACGTATCCCTGCGAAAGTGGACGCTGTCACCAAGGGTAAGGGTGGGCCAACACCATTTTGAATTCCAGCGTTACCGATGCAGGGCGCCACGAACTTGTAAGTCATTTTCAGCCAGGTGTCCGGATACTTTTGATCACATAGCGTATTTAGCGGCGTCACCACACCCGATGCGGTATATAACGGGAATGAACAGCGTAAAATGTTTGTAAGGTTTCTAGGTTATTTTTGGTATCCGATGAGAGTAATTTATGATGAATTTGAGAAAGGTAAATTTTCAGCGTGTTTTTTGATTATTGATTCGGGTCGATTAATTTGACTGTCGAGAAGAGATTAAGCAAAATTATCTGCTCACTTGACTTAGAGTTATTTTCACCACTCCTTTATCTTTTCGTTAACGAATTAATGGTTGGTTGGTTGGTTTGGGGAAGGAGACCAGACAGCGTGGTCATCGGTCTCATCAGATTAGGGAAGGATGGGGAAGGAAGTCGGCCATACCCTTTCAGAGGAACCATCCCGGCATTTGCCTGGAGTGATTTAGGGAAATCACGGAAAACCTAAATCTGGATGGCCGGACGCGGGATTGAACCGTCGTCCTTCCGAATGCGAGTCCAATGTCTAACCACTGCGCCACCTCGCTCGGTAACGAATTAATGGCAGACTTACAGTAAGTAAGAAGTGAATCTTGCAAAGACTGTTGTAATAGATAAAAGTTAGTTTCATAACACAGCTTACAGAAACTTGTCTCTTCTATATCATTCAGTAAGGTCAGTTTTTCTCAGTGCCACCTCACTAAAGTTTTATTTTGGAATCGTGTGCCACCGCACTGCACTTAGTGGAACTCAGTTGCTCAAAGCTTGAAGTATAATGTGCTTTGCCCCGCTGCTTTTCCTTGCATTGCTCTTGCGCAATATTTTCTTCATCTGTTTTGTTGCTGTGCTGCATTTTAGCATTCGCCACTTTCGGTCACAGCCGAATTTCCATTCCCATAACGTAAGTTTGTTAGGGCCAGTTTCACAATACTGTTAGGACACAGTAAGATTATTTACAGTCAACAATTACATTTCAAAATTATCATCAGGGTCAGTTAAGTTAAAGTTTAATTCTAATCTCATTACTTTGACAGACGTGCTTACTCTTAAAGTGCAATGTTTCGTGTTTGCTTGTTTGTCATGTAATGTTCGGATTCTAGTTGGTAAGTTTAGGTACATAAATTTGAAGGGCATTTTAACAGAAGCATCCCCTTTTGGGCATTTAGTCTTTCAGATTTCAGTTTGTAATTCTATGCAGAATTTTTACCCTTTCAGTTCTGCGTGTTAACAATGTAAAATCCAGGATGGAATATAACAATATTATACAAATACTAACACACAGAACTGACTCCCAGTTAGGCACAATGAAAAGGCTATCACAAAATGAACTATGTGTGTGTGTGTGTGTGTGTGTGTGTGTGTGTGTGTGTGTGTGTGTTTTGTCTTTTTCGACAAAGCTCTTGTTTGCCGTCTGTTGTCTTTTTCGACTAAGGCGTTGTTGGACAAAGGCTCATTTTGTGACAGTCTTTTTGTTGTGCCTATCTGCGACTTAGTTTTGTGTGTTAGCATTTCAAGAAACGGACTACGACGTGACGCATTATACCACTGTTCACTGCACTGCACAACAAAGAACTTCACAGGATAGCTTCTTTAGCACACAGAACCACGGACCTTGCCGTTGGTGGGGTGGCTTGCGTCCCTCAGCGATACAGAGAGATGTACTAAATGCAACCAAATTGCAAAGCTGTGTGTTGGGAGGCCAGCCAAAAATATGGTTCCTTAAGAGGGGTAGGAGCCTTCTCAGCAACTGCAAGGTCAACAGTTCGGATGATTGACTGATCTGATCTTGATACATCAACCAAAACGGCCTTGCTGTGCTGGTGGTGCAAACGGATGGAAGCAAGGGAAACTACAGCCGTAATTTTTCCCGAGGACATGCAACACTACTGTATGGTTAACTGATGATGACGTCATCTCAAGTAAAATATTCCGGAGGTAAAATTCTGTTGTCGTCGAAGTTTTATTGACGAAGGTAGCAGAATTATTTTTCTGAACATCGACTTTGCTGAAGTGTCTGCTATGACTTCAAGTTGAAAGGCAATGCTGTGGATGTATCGTGAAACAGAGGATAACTGAAATTACTGAAGACATTTCTCAAAATTAAACTTTTTTTTCATAAAAAGTTCCGTATCACGCAGTTCACGAATTTAAAGCAGATTGAATTTTTTCGTGAATTTGGTTCTGGGACAGTTTTGAGGGAAAGTGCCTTAATAACAGTGATTTCATTAATTTCAGAAAGGTAAAAAGTGATAAGTCATAATTTTTAAAAGTACTTTGTGATAAAAACAGAAGAGCATAATTATCAAAAAGTGCTTCAGGTCAGTTCTGACTACGTAGTGACTAATTACCGATTTCTTGTAAGCTACGTACAAGATCTTAGCTATCGCAGCAAATCAAAAAGGACTTTCAGAACTAATTAAAGGCATAACCAAGTTATAGTGACTAAATATTAAGGCTAAACGGTGTTTGAAAATTGAAAATTAATCGTTACGCAACAGCGAAATTAAACAATATCGCTGATAGCCAGATTTTTCCTAACTCGACGATGCAGTGTTTCACGTAACATTATATAGCTAGAGCCTTACGGGGACGCAATATAAGCCACAGTTTGAACCTCCCCGTCTCTCTACGTCAGAAGAACGATCCAGCGAAGTTTAATCAACTCAGTCCGGACTAAAATAAGCAATTAAATTTATTCTACCGCAGGGATAAAAACTTCGAGCGAGGCTTCGCTCCACTCCGATACACACGGTCAAGATTGTATGCAGAGGAGTATATTACGAAAGAAGACAGCTTCTGAACATCATAATCCAGCATTTAACCGGGCGGGGTACCTTAACCGTTGTTCCTGTTTCTGTTACTGTGCTCTTCATTACCTTCGTATTTCCACCGTTAGCTCTTAGTCGATATTCTATGCACATTACACCGTTCATTCACTCATTTCTGTCATTCTACTTCACTTTCACTAATAACACAGTAGCAATGTCATCAGCGAATCTTATCCTTGATATTCCCCCACCCTGTAATTTTATACCGCTCTTGAGCCGTTCTTTTATTCTTCGACGTATAGACTGAATAGTAGGGGAGATAAACTGCATCCATGTCTTACACCTTTCTAATCTGGGCTCCTCGTTATTGATCTTCCAATCTTATTGTTCCCTTATAAAGCTATATTGATAATTATTACTTTATAGACCGTCTAACTACAACTGAATGAAACACCGTTTTCGTGCCATGCGCGTTTCGTCTTTCTTCTCTGCAAGGCGTCTTCAGTGGCCCGGAAAATGTACGTAATTTTATTATTTAGTTTACATTTTGGGCAATGTACCTATTGGTTGTAAACATTTCTGGTGGTTGGCTTTTGCTATTATGTAGTAATATTTTGAAGTGTACTTACAGGTTGCGTGGACGATTTTCTACATATTACGCTTCTGTTCAATTTTCGTTGCCGTTCCTCTTCTTATAACTGCCACTTGCGGTTTTTTCCCACATTTGACAGCACTACGAACTGAACACTTGTTTTGATGCAATGTTTTAATTGGTGTTGCCGACTGTCGGGTGTTATTGCCAAAGATCGAACGTTATTGCCAAATTTAGAGTGTACAAGAGGACGAAGGGGGGGTTGACATTTTTTATTTTATTACTATTATTTTCTGCTTGTGTGAAGTGGACGACTTTTAGCTTATCATTTCTTTAAGAGTAGCAGGGAGCCTGTACTGACGTGTGTTTATTCATTTATCACATGTTTGTTTCCAGCGATGGATTTCTGAATGTGGAAGTTTTCTTTCATTTGTATAAGATGTTTGTCATGGTTGCTTTTTCTCATTATTTTCATTCCTTGTTGCATGTTTGTAGGATGGAGGTTATGGTGTTTTAAATGTTCTGCAAGTGTGGAATGGTTTATTTCATACTTCCAACACCTGATATGTTTTTTATATCGTGTTTTAAAATTCCTGCATGTCATGGCTATGTGTATTGAGTCACAACTTTGACATTCAAGTCTATTTATTCCTGATTTCTGGAATTTATCCCTCTTGGCAGCTGGTTGGCTTAGGTGTGCTTGGAGGGTCTGCCCAATCTTATATGCTATTTGAAAGCCCTGTCTCTTTAGGATGTCTGAAACTCTGTGTTTTAATTTATGAGTGTAAGTCATAGTGAACCGTCTGGTTTATTTCTGTGTGCTGTTGTCATTGTGTGTGTTTGTTGAGTGTGTTTGTAAGTTAGCAGCTTGTGAGTTTTTATTTTTTGATTGAGCCTGTATGCTACATGAGTGTCATATCAATTGTTCCTAGCTATTTGTACGATTGTACTCATTTCTTTTTCATAGTTTCTCTTGTTGAATGGGATTCTGTTTAATCTATGTAACATACATCTTAGTGCTGCAAACTTCTGGTTGTGGGGATGATTAGATGTGGAATGTATTATTGTATCTGTGGCTGTTGGTTTTCTAAAGATGTTAAACGTATGTTTTCCATTTTCATTTTCATGTCAAGAAAATCTATTTGATATTCTTTTTCTTTTTCAAGTGTGAAAGTTAAGATGTTAATACAGCTATGTCAAGCATTCCCTGTCAAAATGTACATCAGATTCAAGAAAATACAACTAAGACTCGATAAGACGATACAGCACATAAAATTCAACAAAATATGAAAAAAAGGATTTAAGTCCAAGTTATATTAATGTAAAAGTAAAACGGTTCTACAGTGACACAAATGTCGAAATCAACTGCAGAACGATGTTCGTTACTAAATGAAATTAAGATGATATATTCGATATAACAGTATCTGAACTTGATGTTCTATGTGACTCATCTAGAACTGGCAGAAAATATAGGAAACCCCACAGGGTGTTTCACTAAATGTGTTTGCCTACGTAAGTTACGAAGTAATAGGCGACGAAAATATTTATTGCGATAGGTCACCGTAAGAAGCGTTACACTGTCTGCGGACCTATGAAGATAGTTTATTGTGTTATTTTCCAAAGAGTAAAAAGATACAATTTTTTTTAAATGGAACAATAGTTGTTTCTATCATGCAATGGAATCAGTAACATCAGCTGTGCATACATCAATTTGAGTTACATTCCTGTCGTTTTAGTTTGGGAACTACAACCCTTCAAAGTTTCAGGGGCAGATACCACACGCTGTTCATAATACATGGCTATGTGGTGGGTGATGAATGTTCTGGCGGTGGGAAATTGATTTAAATGAGATGTTCAAATGTGTGTCCATGTTCCCGAATGCACAATGCAATGCGCCTTCTAAAGGACGTGTGGACGAGATGGAACATCACCGGTGTCACGGAGCAACATGCGTCCTCGATACGCCATTTTAGGTCATCTGGGGATGTGGGCTCAGTGACATAAACACGATCCTTTAGATATCCCCACAAAAAGAAGTCTAATGTTGTTAAATCGGGTGTCCTAGCGGGCCTTGAATGAGGACCATGGCACCCCTACCACCTTCCCGCAAACCTGCTGTTTAGTTCTTCCACAGCAGCAAGCGAAGAATTGCCTCAATGAACATTGTTCTGCAACCACATATGGACTCTCGTGTGTAGACACACGTGTTCTAGGAGACCACCCAAACCATTGACTATAAACGCGCGATATAACACACCTGTCAGTGTACCTGGGAAGTAGTGTGGATCATGAGTTCATCACCAAGGATTCCATAACATGCATTAATAGACCACCTACGTTGACGGTCGACAGATCGTACCCACCTAGGTTTGTCTGTGGCCCAGTAGTGCACGTTATGGAGATTCACTGCACCATAATTTGTGAACGTGGACTCATCACAGAACATAACACCTTGTAAAGACTCCAGCGTGTAATTACACATGTCCCATTTACGGAATTTAACTCTTGCACGGAAATCGTTCCCATGCAGCTCCTGGGTCAGTGACAGGCGGTACGGGTGAAACCTGTGGCCGTGTACTATACGTCACACAGTTGTGAGACTGACACCAGTGACTGCAGGAATGGCTCGTAAGCTGACATAAGGATCGCGGTGTACTGCAGCTAAAACAAATACCTCCGTACCCTCACTTTTTGCAGTTCTCTGTCTGTTACTGCAGCG
Source organism: Schistocerca piceifrons (assembly GCF_021461385.2). NCBI lineage: Eukaryota > Metazoa > Arthropoda > Insecta > Orthoptera > Acrididae > Schistocerca > Schistocerca piceifrons. The sequence continues at coordinate 484,116,359 of NC_060143.1, read as the reverse complement.
CATTACCAAGCTGCCTGTTTTCCAAAGTCGTTGTTCGGCACACAAGAACGTAATGGCTGCCGGAGCTCTTCGCCTAGGATATCTCACGGCGTACGCCATGGCTGCTTCAGTGGCATCGTGTCGGCACTCGCCGAGCATCAGCAACATGTCAACGCACTCGTTGTTCGTGTATACCATCTTCATACGATGTCAGTAACTGTGGAAAATTGAGCCCTGTTTGTTTGTGTGGCTCGAACTGTCAGGTACAAGGCGGTGTGCGGCGACAGTCAACAGTCTAACAGCACATCGAGGAAGCTTCTCGCTCCATGACACCGGCGATGTTACAACTCGGCCGCACCACATTTAGAAGGCATATTGCATTATGCGCAGCGTGTGTGGTATCCGCCCCTGAAACTTTGAAGCTCTATAGCTCACAAACTAAAAGCGATAGAAATGTAATTATATATATATATGTATATATATATATATAAAATTACATTCCTAGGTGACTCACCCTATATATATATATATATATATATATATATATATATATATATATATATATATAAGACCAATAAAATGATGTTAGCATGTGGACGTAATGTGCTGTTCCAGTCTCTTCTGTACCTAAGGTCCATCACCGTTCCCTTTGGATCCCTACGTAATTCGGTGCTCTCCGATACACACGATCGAACAGCGGAGGAGTGGTACTCAAGCGTCAAATTTAGGTTACAATATCTCCGGATGTAATTAACATTTTACAATGCAACAAACGGCATTGATTACGTATTTATTTATATGTTCAGATGCGCTAACAAAACTAACGGGGTTCCATTTAAAGAAACGTAGGTTTGTGTTAAAAAACACACTTCCGTGCATTTTTTTATGGTTTGTATTAACCAATTTCACTAGCCTCTCACCTCACGTTCGGTCTGTGGAATCGATTCGTCAGTATTTGATGTGGTTTACGAAATATATACAGCGGTAACGTTAGGTGACTCACCCTATATATATATATATATATATATATATATATATATATATATATATATATAGCTCACAGACCATCAGAATTGTTATTGTAAAAATCTTTGCTATTGGGGCTGTTGATATTAGATTCCAAGCTTGCACAGTCCATCAGAATTATTGTAAAAGCTATGCTACTGGGGCTGTGGAATTCAGTATTAGTAAAGAAAACATCTCCACATTAGTTTTTAGCATAGATTTATAAAAAAAATTCCGACCAGTGTTACTGTTGTAGAGTGTAAGTTAAAGAATTTCTGTATTGGAATAGCAGAGTCAATTTGTACCTTAATAATGCTATAATGTACTTCAAAAAATAGCTTGTACCTCAAGAACTATATTCTACCTGAAGAACTATACTGTAGTTGTGTGAACTGAATAAACGAAGAAAAAAAAGGAGTCGCCATACGTCTTTGTTGTTGTTATTTCAAAAAACCTATCCCCTGTTGTAGTATGTATGTATATGTATATAAAGGCTATGCAGGTCACATATGACATTGGTTCTGCTGAAGATAAATACTATTAAGGAGGTGAAGTTGAAGGTGGATGATAACAAAATATATAGTATGGTTGCATGGAATTACGCTTATCATGCGGCAAGAATTGGGTTATGGGAGCAGGAGGCGCGTGACCGTTTCCGCTTCCAAAGATATACAGCAGACACGTCTAAAATTATATCTCCTGTGCTTGAAGGAAACCGCAGAGATACCATTTGTTTAAAACTGTACACTGACAAAGCGGGAACAGGGTTGGAAAGAAAAAGGAACACAGAGATTGTGAGGCAAAAATTCATTTTTTTCTCATTAAGCTTAAAAATAATTTTACTTTTTCATAAGCAGACACAGCAACACTATTTTCACACATCTTCTTCTTCTTGAGTCGATGTAGAGAAGGACACCTGTAGAATTCCAGGCCTTGAATAGCAGCAAACTTGTAGATTCAATGCATCCATGACATCTTCTCCTTCCCCTTCAAGTAGATGATGGTATCCGTGTGGTCAGATAATTGAATCAACGTCACCATATCTTTATAGGATATGCCAGGATCATCCCAGTAAATTCCATGCTAGATATATGTTAATCACTTTGCACTCTTCCGTGTCTTAGCACACTTCATACACTTGAAATATCTCGGTGTTGCAATGTTTGATGAGAATGTCTCTATTATACCTGCACCCTCTATGTATGCTACGAATGCAACGTCTTTAAATATGAACTGTCTTCGCTCACCATCGTAGAAACCCTGAGCTTCTGCAGTGATGTTCACGCCTTGAGATGCCATTGTGGAATGCTCTAGGTATGGTGCAGCACCTGTTCATTTATATAGTTCGTTGCACAACGCCGGTGAGCGGACAGTAGCTCATCACATGGTCATGTAGAACTAGAGCCTATGTGGCGGTATATTCTGCGAAATTTGTAGAAGATTCAAATTCAATTCGCACATCTATAGGGCCAGACTTAATTATCTCGTTCTGCTTCAAGCTGTCAGTTACAATGATCAGTGATAGCTCCTTGAACTTCGGTAGGTTGAGTTAGACACCCTCCTCCTTGTTTTTCAACACTTTCATAGTAAGAAGCACGAAACCTTGGATACATATCATAAGCTAGACTGTATACATTTTCATCCAACTGCAGGTGTAAAGTATCGTATGGGCATAATTTTGTATTCAGGTATACTTTGGCATTAGTTAACTTGCAGTTGTCGAACACAGTGGAATCATTTGCTATATTCCCTCTTCTATCAGTCTGAAACGCACGTGTGATGAATACAGGTGTCTCTGGCTGCAAGGAGGTTTTAATGTTTGTCTGTTCGTAGTTGGTAACACTGGGTACTCTAAGACCTCCCACGAGCGAAATATCAGTGATAGAAATGTACCAGAGCTTCAAACGCTCCTCGTCTGATACATTGATGTGAGGCATTTCCATATTATCTTTCTGATAGTGATCGTATTCTCTTCTTGAGCTCCTCGAATTTAATAGTTGTTATCCATCGAACTCCGTACCAGAATTAGTTCCTGTTTAGCGTTCATAATAATCTGCCTCATGTCGTCGAAGTACCCCATAAGCATTTTTGGAGATACGCATGCAGAAAAACGCTTGTACTCCGGATCGTCTATGAACCATTCCGCATTTTCTAAACTATGCAAATCTGTGGGTGATGCAGAGGCATATGTTTTAACGGATGATGTTATGCCCATATTGCGTGTACGGTCGTTCTCAGACCAACTGAGTTCATAGCATATCTCTTGGAACAGGAATGCTGAAGCGTAACGTGTAAGCTTGGATCCCACTGTATCGCTACCGTCGGTTTTCTTGAATGACCCCTCTAGATATATGAAACTCTTGCATGGAAGCGTCAGTGCACTTGGTGCTGTATAGCAATCCTAATATCATTGTTCTTGTTAAATGTGGTTGAAGCGTAAGGTTTATGTGAGAAGTATTCCTGACATACATTTCTCTCATCATACTCTGCTGGACTGGTTATATTGAGTGAGGATGTCATTGCGAGGTTTGAAGCCAACTGATTTAAAAAACTTGTAGTTCGCATATGTTATCACTTTGCGGTTCAGTAGCGAAGTGGCGAGCTGTGGACTGGGTGCACTCGTTTTACACCTTACCCCCATCCTGCCTTAGATGTATTCGTAAATGATTCCTCACCACGAAAGTCAACAAGCTGACTATTCTGGTCCACAAGACGCAGCTCCAAATAGTCCAGTGTCTGAGCTGTAACTGGAAGATATAAAGGGTGTTACAAAAAGGTACGCCCAAACTTTCAGGAAACATTCCACACACGCAAATAAAGAAAAGATGTTATGTGGACATGTGTCCGGAAACGCTTAATTTCCATGTTAGAGCTCATTTTAGTTTCGTGAGTATGTACTGTACTTCTGCCAGTTGGCCCAATTGAAGGAAGGTAATGTTGAACATGTGCCTTTACAAGTACGACACAACATGTGGTTCATGCACGATGGAGCTCCTGCACATTTCAGTCGAAATGTTCGTACGCTTCTCAACAACAGATTCGGTGACCGATGGATTGGTAGAGACGGATCAATTCCATGGCCTCCTCGCTCTCCTGACCTCAACCCTCTTGACTTTCATTTATGGAGGCATTTGAGAGCTCTTGCCTACGCAACCCCGGTACCAAATGTAGAGACTCTTCGTGCTCGTATTGTGGACGGCTGTGATACAATACGCCATTCTCCACGGCTGCATCAGCGCATCAGGGATTCCACGCGACGGAGGGTGGATGCATGTATACTCGCTAACGGAGGACATTTTGAACATTTCCTGAAACAAAGTGTTTGAGGTCACGCTGGTACGTTCTGTTGCTGTGTGTTTCCATTCCATGATTAATGTGATTTGAAGAGAAGTAATAAAATGAGCTCTAACATGGAAAGTAAGCGTTTCCGGACACATGCCCACATAACATATTTTCTTTCTTTGTGTGTAAGGAATGTTTCCTGAAAGTTTGGCCGTACCTTTTTGTAACACCCTGTATTGCATTGGCAGGGGTTACAACAATCTTATACACCGTTGCAACTGAGCGGAAGAATCCGTATGTAGCATGAATCAGACTGTCATCGAGGCAGGAGTTCGTGGCGACGTTACACTCGACTCGGCTTTTGCTAATGGTTAGTATATCCATAGTCTGATCTGACTTGTAAAATTTACTAAAATTCTTCTTCAAAACCTGTCCTTTTGTGAAACCCAGTAGGCGCCCTATTGAACCTTTCTGCTTAACGTCAATCATTGCATTTACAGTCCTTACTTCAGATTTAAGTATATTGATGTTTGTACATAGCTCAGTACATTTTCCAGACTGTTTTAAGACTTCATTTAAATCGTCGATATCGTATGCACTTGGTTCTATTTCCATAATGTCTTCTTCATGATTAATATCCAGATGCAGTTTGTTGTTAGTCGGCCGCATCTCGTGGTCGTGCGGTAGCGTTCTCGCTTTCCACACCCGGGTTCCCAGGTTCGATTCCCGGCGGGGTCAGGGATTTTCTCTGCCTCGTGATGGCTGGGTGTTGTGTGATGTCCTTAGGTTAGTTAGGTTTACGTAGTTCTAAGTTCTAGGGGACTGATGACCATAGATGTTTAGTCCCATAGTGCTCAGAGCCATTTGAACAGCCATTTTTTTGTTGTTAGTCTCGGTATTATTTGGGATGCTGTTGTACGTCTCCAGTCCAATCAAGGCAATAGTCCATTCACCAATGCTCAAATCAATTGGCAGGAAGTAATATGGGCGCAATACAGATGATCGTTCTTTTAACGTCAAAGTGTACGACATTGCATCTGAAACTCAACTGATGAAGGAATGTTTAAAGCTCCTCCTTATATAGTCTGCTCCTTCTTGTTTGTAAATGTCAAGAGAAACATGGTGCATAGATGTCCGCAGAGGTGTGTATTACAGTCCTGATAGCACCAAAAATAGTAGAACACACGTCTTCTGTGAGCGGAGCATTTTTGTAATTCCTATTCCGATTGCAGGTCACCAAATGAGGAGAAATAGTAGATGGTATCCGCATTTTTCATAACATATGACACCCAGTGAGTGCCGGGGCCTCCAGCAACATTTAAATTCACAACACCACATTCAACAGTTTTCCACATAGTCTTCGGTAGTGTATCTCGCTTAAACACACCACAGAATCCTGGAATGTTGAATTTTTTTCTAACAAGAAGATCAGTATTTCTGAGTGGTCGACCTGGTAGGACCACTAATGGGCTTTTTTTTTTTTTAACTATGAACACACCAAGTCCTTTCCTGTACGGTTTCAAGTATAGTCCTTTTCCGATGGCTGCAGCTTCCATCATGCCGTTATGTCTTCTTGCCACTTCTACCTGCGCTTGGGAGTTCTGCGCGTTCTTGAGCATTCGAGCAATAGTTGCAGCACCACCAGCGCGGGACCCTACCGCTGAGAACGCGGAGAGAGCTGGGATGAGAAATGGAAGAAAACCGCCAGACGTCTTGGGTATTGGTAGAACTCAAGGTGATGTAACCGATCCTCTTCTCCTTCTTCCCGCACCTTTCTGCTTCAGTGAGTTTTTAGCTGCATAAATCGCTGTCAGGAAACAGTTCTTCAAACATCTCTGCTTGCCGCCCTTCTCCTTCTCCTTGTTTAATGCATAAAATGCAGCATTCATAACTCCCTTGAAATTCATCACTCCTAAATCCCACTTAATTTTTCCATGCATGGTTCTATCAGCTGCAAATGCTGCGATGCGTTGACCTATAACAATATCCTTTCCTCTCCGTATCACTTAGCCTTATCAGCTAAAATCCTATCTGCAATGTGACGACTTGAAATATCTATATTTGCAGCGTATGCAATGTCATGTTCCATACACACTTTGTCGAGCAGATTAGCCCCCTTATCACCTCGGGCCAAGTGTTTTTGAAGCTTTGTTCCAGGTCCACAATAGTTATGGCCCAGAATGTGTAATTCCACTGGCAGTTTGTCTAGAATACCACCATCTCCTCTAATGCGACCCGTAGCACGCATGTTATGCTACTTCGGTGGTTGTGGTCTGTGCGCCCCCATTATATAGCAAATCGTTAGCATCAATCCAACTGTTTTGTGCTGCAGGAAAACCAAACCATATGACTAGTCCTCTATTTCCCACACGTCTTACGACTCTCTCCACGAAAACACATCCGATTCAGAGCTTTTCTGGAAGTCCTCAATGTAGAGGCAGCCTGCAGTTTCTTCACCTTTACTATCCTTCCATATATAAGTTCTACACTCCTGGAAATGGAAAAAAGAACACATTGACACCGGTGTGTCAGACCCACCATACTTGCTCCGGACACTGCGAGAGGGCTGTACAAGCAATGATCACACGCACGGCACAGCGGACACACCAGGAACCGCGGTGTTGGCCGTCGAATGGCGCTAGCTGCGCAGCATTTGTGCACCGCCGCCGTCAGTGTCAGCCAGTTTGCCGTGGCATACGGAACTCCATCGCAGTCTTTAACACTGGTAGCATGCCGCGACAGCGTGGACGTGAACCGTATGTGCAGTTGACGGACTTTGAGCGAGGGCGTATAGTGGGCATGCGGGAGGCCGGGTGGACGTACCGCCGAATTGCTCAACACGTGGGGAGTGAGGTCTCCACAGTACATCGATGTTGTCGCCAGTGGTCGGCGGAAGGTGCACGTGCCCGTCGACCTGGGACCGGACCGCAGCGACGCACGGATGCACGCCAAGACCGTAGGATCCTACGCAGTGCCGTAGGGGACCGCACCGCCACTTCCCAGCAAATTAGGGACACTGTTGCTCCTGGGGTATCGGCGAGGACCATTCGCAACCGTCTCCATGAAGCTGGGCTACGGTCCCGCACACCGTTAGGCCGTCTTCCGCTCACGCCCCAACATCGTGCAGCCCGCCTCCAGTGGTGTCGCGACAGGCGTGAATGGAGGGACGAATGGAGACGTGTCGTCTTCAGCGATGAGAGTCGCTTCTGCCTTGGTGCCAATGATGGTCGTATGCGCGTTTGGCGCCGTGCAGGTGAGCGCCACAATCAGGACTGCATACGACCGAGGCACACAGGGCCAACACCCGGCATCATGGTGTGGGGAGCGATCTCCTACACTGGCCGTACACCACTGGTGATCGTCGAGGGGACACTGAATAGTGCACGGTACATCCAAACCGTCATCGAACCCATCGTTCTACCATTCGTAGACCGGCAAGGGAACTTGCTGTTCCAACAGGACAATGCACGTCCGCATGTATCCCGTGCCACCCAACGTGCTCTAGAAGGTGTAAGTCAACTACCCTGGCCAGCAAGATCTCCGGATCTGTCCCCCATTGAGCATGTTTGGGACTGGATGAAGCGTCGTCTCACGCGGTCTGCACGTCCAGCGCGAACGCTGGTCCAACTGAGGCGCCAGGTGGAAATGGCATGGCAAGCCGTTCCACAGGACTACATCCAGCATCTCTACGATCGTCTCCATGGGAGAATAGCAGTCTGCATTGCTGCGAAAGGTGGATATACACTCTACTAGTGCCGACATTGTGCACGCTCTGTTGCCTGTGTCTATGTGCCTGTGGTTCTGTCAGTGTGATCATGTGATATATCTGACCCCAGGAATGTGTCAATAAAGTTTCCCCTTCCTGGGACAATGAATTCACGGTGTTCTTATTTCAATTTCCAGGAGTGTAGGATTCGTTCTTTGCACCTTTGAAACTGTGTATTCTCAAAAACACTGTTTCAGCCCAAGTATCAGCTATTACAGGAGATATTGCTCGGTGCATACCTACCAGTTTGGTAGGTATGATTTTTCAAATGCTGTCTTATGTTTTGAGATACGTACCAAATCACCTTCAATAAATTTCTGTCTGCGTGGATCTAGCATTTTAATGCAATAGTACACCGTATGCATGAGCCCATTATCACGAACGTCGATTGGTCTCATTTTTATTGTGCTATGTTTGGTTCGATTATACAGAGCAATTATTGCTCGGAGGATATCTGCCCATTTGTATGAGCTATGAGGGTTAAAACACATCCACATTCGACCTTTCATTGTTCTGTTCAGACACTCTGTGATAGCTGCCTTCAGATGAGTGAATGTTGAGTAGTGATGTATTCCATACTGCTGCATCATGGTCTTGAAATACCTATTGTAAAACTCTCCACCGTGGTCGGTTTGTGGCAAACGCTCAAACACATCTGCAACATTTCTAACAGGTAATGCCCAAGCGAATTTGGAGTATGTATCAACAACCGTTAAAACATATTTGAATCCATTATTCTCATGTGAATATGTCCTCACACCTGTAAGATCAGCCAGCCATAAGTCATCCATACCTTTAATTGTAACATGCCCAGGAGAGTATGTTTTGCGAGCTTTTCTGTGCAATTCTCGAACTACTGTCTCCATACTAATTCGATGAAGCCCCTCTATCTAAGCTCAGAGATTACTGAAATAGCCTCATTCGAATGAGCTGTATTAGCTGCAGCAGCTGATGTCATGAGCAGCCTTGGTCGATCTATTAGCTAGATGGGGTCATATATATACTGTGAGATTCGATTGTTCACTGCTTTACACTCAGTGTCAATTCCATCACCACTGCTGCTGCTGTTGTTGCTGTTTTCGCCATCAGCTATTGGTTTTATATTTATTGTTGCTCAGACTTTTTGCGATCTCATGTACATCAGGCCAATGCAGTATTTCAAGGTACATTTCCCCATCATTAACTGAATAATTTATAAGTTTTTTGGTATGTCTTAGTAAAATAAGATTCATTAAGCCAGATGTTCTCTCAAGTCGCCTATCACAAATCTGTATTGTGTCATCAATTACATTTATAGGATGCATGCCTAACATGTACGGTCTCCCCCTGCTAACGCCGAATGTACTATCTATCTGACCAGCAGCATGACGGATAATGAATTCGTCAATGGCAACACCATCGTTCTCGTTTCGTTTTGTTTTTGCTGAGAGCTGCCTGAGAGATTGAGTAACTGGCTTAAAGGTCTCTCTTAGTGTTTGCTGTCGATCCATAAGCCCAAACCTTAGCAACCGTAATTTCTCTCGAACCACTTTCCGCGCTTGAATCACTTTCCGCTTCATTGACATCTCGGTGTATATTAATCAGACATCTCCGCAGCGTGAGGCTTTACATATCTGCTCTTCTTCTTCCTCTTACTATGTACTTGCACTCCCTTCTCGACAACAAGGAACTCTACACCTATTTTCCCCTCAATAACCTCGACCTTTTCAATTAAGTCGGTTACTTTATTACCGATTTTATTAACTAACTAATTTAACGCATTGACCATTCTCAGAAGAGTCTAGTAATACGTCTCTAGTTCCCTGCGCATACCTCCAACTCTATGCACAAGTTCGCATCCATGTACAAGTGTATGTTCTGTCTGTGTACACCCATTCTCTTGGGTTGAGAGCTAGACGTGGACGCAAATTTGTCCATGGTGCAGCGTATACTGATGTACTAACCTCTCTTAGCGGGCTATGTATACATCAAATCTTTTAAGTTTCGCCTGTTCCTACCATCGCTCAGTTCTCTTATTTTATCAATAACGAGAAACCCGTACTGTGAATGATTGCAGCAAGCAGCACATATCTTTACAAAATCATTGAACATGTTAGTTCTTCCATGTGTATGGTAAATGTGTTTTAAATTCAGATGGTCTTCTTTGAAGCTATATGTTGTTCGAAGCTATATGTTGTTGTTCTTGTTGTCTTCAGTCCTGAGACTGGTCTGATGCAGCTCTCCGTGCTACCCTATCCTGTGCAAGCTTCTTCCTCTCCCAGTACTTACTGCAACCCACATCCTTCTGAATCTGCTTAGTGTATTCATCTCTTAGTCTCCCTCCACGATTTTTACCGTCCACGCTGCCCTCCAATACTAAATTGGTGATCCCTCGATGTCTCAGAACGTGTCCTACCAACCGATCCCTTCTTCTAGTCAAGTTGTGCCACAAGCTCCTCTTCTCCCCAATTCTATTCAATACCTCCTCATTAGTCATGTGATCTACCCATCTAATCTTCAGCAATCTTCTATAGCACCAAATTTCGAAAGCTTCTATTCTCTTCTTGTCCAAACTATTTATCGTCCACGTTTCACTTCCATACATGGCTACGCTCCATACAAATACTTTTAGAAACAACTTCCTGACACTTAAATCTACACTCGATCTTAACAAATTTTTCTTCTTCTGAAACGCTTTCCTTGCCATTGCCAGTCTACGTTTTATATCCTCTCTACTTCGACCATCATCAGTTATTTTGCTCCCCAAATAGCAAAACTCCTTCACTACTTTAAGTGTCTCATTTCCTAATCTAATTTCCTCAGCATCACCCGACTTAATTCGACTACATTCCATTATCCTCGTTTTGCTTTTGTTGATGTTCATCTTATACCCTCCTTTCAAGACACTGTCCATTCCGTTTAACTGCTCTTCCAAGTCCTTTTCTGTCTCTGATAGAATTACAATGTCATCGGCGAACCTCAAAGTTTTTATTTCTTCTCCATGGATTTTAAACCTACTACGAACTTTTCGTTTGTTCCTTTACTGCTTGCTCAATATACAGATTGAATAACATCGGGGAGAGGCTACAACCCTGTCTCACTTTCTTCCCAACCACTGCTTCCCTTTCGTGTCCCTCGACTCTTATAACTGCCATCTGGTTTCTGTACAAATTGTAAATAGCCTTTCGCTCCCTGTATTTTACCCCTGCCACCTTTAGAATTTGAGAGAGAGTATTCCAGTCAACAGTGTCAAAAGCTTTCTCTAAGTCTACAAATGCTCGAAACGTAGGTTTTCCTTTCCTTAATTTTTCTTCTAAGATAAGTCGTAGGGTCAGTATTGCCTCACGTTTTCCAACATTTCTACGGATCCATACTGACCTTCCCCGAGGTCGGCTTCTACCATTTTTTCAATTCGTCTGTAAAGAATTCGCGTCAGTATTTTGCATCTGTGACTTATTAAACTGATAGTTCGGTAATTTTCACATCTATCAATACCTGCTTTCTTCGGGATTGGAATTATTATATTCTTCTTGAAGTCTGAGGGTATTTCGCCTGTCTCATACATTTTGCTCACCAGATGGTAGAGTTTTGTCAGGACTGGCTCTCCCAAGGCCGTCAGTAGTTCTAATGCAATGTTGTCTACTCCCGGGGCCTTGTTTCGACTCAGGTTTTTCAGTGCTCTGTCAAACTCTTCACGCAGTATCGTATCTCTCATTTCATCTTCATCTACATCCACTTCCATTTCCATAATGTTGTCCTCAAGTACATCGCCCTTGTATAGACCCTCTACATACTCCTTCCACCTTTCTGCTTTCCCTTCTTTGCTTAGAACTGGGTTTCCGTCTGAGCTCTTGATATTCATACAAGTGGTTCTCTTTTCTCCAAAGGTGATAAGCCTCTACATCCTTACGTTTGTCCTCTAGCCATGCCTGCTTAGTCATTTTGCACTTCCTGTCGATCTCATTTTTGAGACGTTTGTATTCCTTTTTGCCTGCTTCATTTACTGCATTTTTATATTTTCTCCTTTCATCAATTAAGTTCAATATTTCTTCTGTTACCCAAGGAGTTCTACTATCCCTCGTCTTTTTACCTACTTGATTCTCTGCTGCCTTCACTACTTCATCCCTCAGAACTACTCATTATTCTTCTCATATTGCACTTCTTTCCTCCATTCCTGTCAATTGTTCCCTTATGCTCTCCCTGAAACTCTGTACGACCTCTGGTTCTTTCAGTGTTCCAGGTCCTATCTCCTTAAATTCCCACCTTTTTGCAGTTTATTCAGCTTTAATCTACAGTTCATAACCAATAGATTGTGGTCAGAGTCCACATCTGCCCCTGGAAATGTCTTACAATGTAAAACCTGGTTCCTAAATCTCTGTCTTACCATTATATAATCTATCTGATACCTTCTAGTATCTCCAGGATTCTTCCATGTATACAACCTTCTTTCATGATTCTTGAACCAAGTGTTAGCTATGATTAAGTTATGCTCTGTGCAAAATTCTACCAGGTGGCTTCCTCTTTCATTTCTTAGCCCCAATCCATATTCACCTACAACGTTTCCTTCTCTTCCTTTTCTTACTGTCAAATTCCAGTCACCCATGACTATTAAATTTTCGTCTCCCTTCACTACCTGAATAATTTCTTTGATTTCATCATACATTTCTTCAATTTCTTCGTCATCTGCAGAGCTAGTTGGCATATAAACTTGTACTAATGTAGTAGCCATGGGCTTCGTTTCTATCTTGGCCACAATAACGCGTTCACTATGTTGTTTGTAGTAGCTTACCCGCACTCCTATTTTTTTATTCATTATTAAACCTACTCCTGCATTACCCCTATTTGATTTTGTGTTTATAACCCTGTATTCACCTGACCAAAAGTCTTGTTCCTCCTGCCACCGAACTTCACTAATTCTCACTACAGCTAGCTTTAACCTATCCATTTCACTTATTAAATTTTCTAATCTACCTGCCCGATTAAGGGATCTGACGTTCCACGCTCCGATCCATAGAACGACAGTTTTCTTTTTCCTGATAACGACGTCCTCTTGAGTAGTCCCCGCCCGGAGATCCGAATGGGGGACTATTTTACCTCCGGAATATTTTACCCAAGAGGTCGCCGTCATTATTTATCCATACAGTAAAGCTGCATGTCCTTGGGAAAAAGTGCGGCTGTAGTTTCCCCTTGCTTTCAGCCGTTCGCACTACCAGCACAGCAAGGCCATTTTGGTTAATGTTGCAAGGCCAGGTCAGTCAATCATCCAGACTGTTGCCCCTGCAACTACTGAAATGGCTGCTGCCCCCCTTCAGGAACCACACGTTTGTCTGGCCTCACAACAGATACCCCTCTGTTGTGGTTGCACCTACGGTACGACCATCTGTATCGCTGAGGCACGCAAGCCTCCCCACCAACGGCAAGGTCCATGGTTCATGGGGAAGGTTGAAATGAGTTTTTAATTATCCCTAACCAACTGTTTCGTGATTCTGGAATATGTTTGGTTGCGATAAATTCATCAGCACCCATATTTTCGAATCTGGTCTTGGTTTTCCACAGTAACATCGTCAAATATGAAGACAGTGTTTGGTTTTGATTTTTTCAGGTGAACGGATATCATCACTTTCACTGAATGTTATGTATGTAACATCCTTTAAACGGTGCAATATCTACTGCAACCTAGCTGATACTTGGGCTGAGACAGTGTTTTTGAGAATACCCAAACAATTTCAAATCGTTCTCCATGTACATGTGTTAGCAGCGTCATGAGGACATTAGTCTTGTCACAATTGGATGGACCTACAATAATTGCTCGTATATTATGAGGAAGGTGAATTCCGTTCTTCTTTTTCTTCTTCAGGTCTTCTTTGCATCTTCACAGGACCAGTCACCGACTTTAAAGTCATTGTGACAGGGGTGTTTCACCTACCCTGCCATGATACCAACTATGCCTGGTACCGACAGGTAGTTCGTACATATAGAAAGATACACTTGAAGGGAGAGTAATAGTAGCCACTGTAGCTCCATCACTTAACCAACTGAGCTATATTGGCTACACAGAGAAATCAGCTATATATATTTTATCCATGAAGAGTAACTTGATCATTCATTTTGTCAATAACTGGTGCCCTTTATTTAAACATCATACATGAGATGTAGTATTTCAAAAGAATCATCAGACTCTTTCTTTATCTTGTTCTTCACACCTGTATAGTATTTCCGATCAAAGCTTTTTGATATGCAATAAATTCCATGCGTATCTCCCTCAAGCCAATGGATGCCTTACAGTACTCAGGTTTTTCACATGCACTTTTAATCTGTCTCTCCTTTGGTTCAGCGTTGATGTGCAAACAAAGGTGCTGCTCCAGATCATCAACATGCACACTATGAACACGTAGGAAGTTTACAACATCGTTGTATGCAGAGTCTATGCTGGACAACCAACGATTCAGTCTCTCCAATGAATGATATAGCACAGTATCTAGATCGTATAAACTCATAACTCAGGTGTGACATAGATAAACACACTTGTCACACGATTCCACACATAGTGTAGAGTCATCATACACTGTTATAGCAGACAGTGTCACACCAGTAAGGCGATTGTCTGGGGGGGGGGGGGCGGGAGGGCGAACGAGTTGGATAATACTTTGTAGTCATCTGCTGATTGACGTAGCGCTCTGCACGACATGTTTCATCCCAGTTGAACTCAGAACTTGGCAGTTTAACACCCTTAGATGCATTTTTAATTTCTATTCTCGCATGCAAGCCTCGGACCTGATGTGCTGCTATACCAATGTTTACACATTTCGTTCCGCTGGAGTTAAATTGTATGTAGAACTGAAAAGCATGGGTACACTTGATGCCTTCTTACCCACAGCATCTGCACTCCGCACCTGCACTAGCACAGGGATGTTCTGTTGGGATGGGTCATATGTTGGTGACCAGTCCTTCATCTTGCTGCTGTTTAGGACCACCAGCAGTGTTCGATGTGTTGGGAGCAGATCACATGTCCTCATCACATAAATCGATGAGTGGGACAGACAACAACAGCTCGTTGTCATGTTCCAACAAGTGGGCTATGTGCACTACTGGATAACACATGATTGCTACTGGTTCAGACGTGCTGGATGTTGTTGCTGCCGCAGGTCCAGTGGTCAGCATATGTCTCAAGAAGATGGCAACTGAAGTTGCTGCAGGTCCAGGAGTGACAGAGGTCAACATATTGGTCCTCGACCCTGCAGGCTTGAAAGTGTTGAGGGCTCCTGCTGAACGAAGAAGAGAAACCATTACACATGGTCCAAGATGCAAAAACAATCAGATGTGATGATAATGCTAACCACAGGAAAAGATGTGATACGGGATACTTACTTTTCCGCTTCTTCCTGCTCTGCAGGGCTGTGCTGGATTGTGACTGCTGTCGACCCTTCATGGTTCTTCTCCTTCTTCTTCTTCGTCTTCTTCTTCTTCTTTGGCTGTTGCTACTGCTGCTGGCTGAATGAGCGAGACTGAGGTCCCAGAACTGCTGAGCCTGTCATATACCCCCTCCAATGACGTTACCAGATACCCCCATGCTACTGGCTGAAGTCTAACACATGACAGGATTAAGGGTTCCTATTGGTTCCCACCATTTTTCCCCAGACCGCCATCTTGGATTACGTCATGGGACAGACGACAGCACCATCTTGTGGCAGTACTGTGTACTAGGTCAGTTGGACTCCAGACCTCATGGTGAACACAATGGATGGAGCTGCAGCCTATGACAACTCAAATTGTTTAAATAAACACTGCATGCAAAATAAAGACTTATCCATCCTATCGAGCAGCCCAGCACAAGCTGAATCCTTTTCCTGTCAATTCAAGGAAGCGGTGGCGGTCTGATGACTTAGGTTAGTGGAGGTAGCCCAAGGACCTATTTTCTCACCATTTTCTTAGGTTAGTGGAAGCAGCCCAAGTGACCTTTTTTCTGCCAAAATCTGAATTTCCCACAATTTTCTTGGGGAGGGGGGGAGATTGGTGAGGGGAGGGGAGGGGTTAGGTTAGTGGAATTAGCCCAATTGACCTACTTTCACTCCAAAATTTGAACTCCCCATCATGACATCATTTCAGTGTTGCCATATCTATCATTGCCATCTTGGACCCGCCATCTTGGATAAATTTAGCAAAAATGCAGAGTGTGGCCACACCGCCCTTGTCCCACTACTGTCCTCTACTCCTTTCCCTGCAACCACATTCAATCTACTATGACCATTGGATTTTCATTGGAGACGGTGTGGATCTGTTTACATCGGTCAGTCCATCCGCTTCGTTTCCGACTCCTGTGCAGAACATCAAAAACACATTAAAAATAGTGAGGTGGAGTAATCTGCAGTTGTTGAGCACAACCCCACAGACAAACATAAGATACTGTTTGACGAGATAAAAGTTTTGATCCAGGCTCCCACAATCTGGAACTCTCTAATTAAAAAGCTGTAGAAATTAGAATGTGTGACAAAACCTCCATAATAGTTGGAGGTGGGTTCAACGTATATTTTTCTGTTGAGTACTTCAAGTGGACATTCACCAACTCTGATTTCCTTAAGAACTCTCCATTATGATGTATGTTACATTACTCTGACAGATTTGCTCCGCAATTCACAAAGGACACCCTTTATCATAGCTGTGAGAATATACGAAAGAGGATTTTTTAAGCAATATGTTCCTAGTTAAGTCTATATCTTTATTCTGCATGGAGCATTTTTTTGTTATTTTTGCGCTTAAGGCAACTAATATCATCTGACACTGCAGTTGCCGCGATCACACTAACACAAACATAACTATAGGCACCATTTGTATTCTCATCGTGAATAAGCTACGAAATCGAGCTTTGTGTCTAAGTGAGCAAGTGTTAAATAACAAAGAAGTTCAGTTTTCAGTCTGTCCTAGTAATTTTTGTGTCACTTACTACTCTTCTCACAACAAGTAACGATGTCTTCCCCGTAGTGAGCAGCATAGCTATAGCTATTTTGAAGTGTTTATCCTTTATGGGTCATCAGTCTTTTGTTTGATGGAGGCTGTCACAACATCCTTTCCTGTGCTAATCCCTTCACTTACACCTAAAATCCTCAGTCATTAGTAATGTTACAAACTACCCTCAGTTACAGTTTTACCCTCTACAGCTCCCTATAGCAACACGGCAGTTAATCACTGATGTCATAACAGGTGCCCTGTAATCCTGTCCCTTAATCTAGCCGGTGTTTTCCACATATTCCTCGCCTCACCGATTATGCAGGGAATCTTATTTCTTAGCAGTCCACTAAATTTTCAGCATCTTTCTATGACACTTCCAGCGAGAAACAGAATGTAAAGCTGCCTCAGTAGTGCTAATTACGGCGTGTTTGAGAAGGTACATGCATACCGTAGCATTGTTTTTGTCGGTTTGTTAATTTCTACTTTGGTGCGATGCACAATAGCATTTAGAGTAGTGCTTTTTCTGTAACGTACTGCTTTCTGAAGAAATTTTTGATAGTTCTGCTTTTACTTTGTACCAGAACAAATACCGGGTGATCAAAAAGTCAGTATAAATTTGAAAACTTAATAAACCACGGAATAATGTAGATAGAGAGGTAAAAATCGACACACATGCTTGCAGTGACATGGGGCTTTATTAGAACCACCTCATATTGCTAGAAGCGTGAAAGATCTCTTGCGCGCGCCGTTTCGTGATGATCGTGTGCTCAGCCGCAACTTTGGTCATGCTTGGCGTCCGAGGTCCCCAGACTTCAGTCCGTGCGATTATTGACTTTGAGGTTACCCGAAGTCGCAAGTGTATCGTGATCGACCGACATCTCTAGGGATGCTGAAAGACTACATCTGACGCCAATGCCTCACCATAACTCCGGACATGCTTTACAGTGCCGTTCACAACATTATTCCTCGACAACAGCTATTGTTGAGGAATAATGGTGGACATATTGAGCATTTCCTGTAAGGAACATCATCTTTGCTTTGTCTTACTTTGTTATGCTAATTATTACTATTCTGATCAGATGAAGCGCCATCTGTCGGACATTTTTTGAACTTTTGTGTTTTTTTGGTTCTAATAAAACCCCATGTCATTCCAAGCATGTGTGTCAATTTGTACCTCTCTATCTACATTATTCCGTGATTTATTCAGTTTACCGACTTTTTGATCACCCTGTACTTTTCTGGTTGGACCGCTTGACATTCCATAATCATTTGAATGATGGAGGGAGTACGTAGCGTGCATGTTTCGCAGTTATCAGCAGTGAGGTAAGTGTTGTAGAATTTCAGCCAAGAGTATGCAGATCGGCACGCAGTACAAAGGTAGGATCATATCTGTTGTACCGAATGAAAATACAGTCGTCAGTACAACCGTTGGTCCTTAACTTTCCTCTGGGAGGACACCGAGTGCATAATGCAACACATAAAATATTAGTTTTCTTGATTACGACTTAGAAAAGAAGATCACAACTTGGAAAAGAAGAATTACTTCGTCCAATCCATTTCCACAGGAATGTCATTAGTGTTTACAACTGACTGAACATTAATGTATCTCTTGATATAGGCAAAATTTAACAATAACTTTCACATAGAGCTCTGACTAATAACTGAACACTCAGCTGGCCTACTAGAATTCGATGCTATCGTATTACTCCCTGATCGGTTATTGGGCAGGGCGGTACAATACTCGTCTGTAAGTAGAAGATCGGCTGTGGTGGTGCAGCGAAACTCTTACGGGTGTGGCCATGCCTGTGGTTCTCATCCGTCGATGCGGCTTGAAACGACTCTTCTCTTATGGTTGCACTGCGAGCTACCAGTACCGCTTTCGCAAAAAAAATGGTTCAAATGGCTCTGAGCACTAGGGGGCTTAACTTCTGAGGTCATCAGTCTCCTTAACTTAGAACTACTTAAACCTAACTAACCTAAGGACATCACACACTTCCATGCCCGAGGCAGGATTCGAACCTGCGACCGTAGCGGTCGCGCGGGTCCAGACTGCAGCACCTAGAACCGCTCGGCCACCCCGGCCGGCACGGTTTCACACATCGCTCCTCGAACAACACCACAATATCTAAGGGCCTTACTCTGGCAATTCTATTTGAGCGCCAGCAAAGGTATACCAGTCTCCCTCACGCGACGTGATCACTGGCTATTGGTAAAATCGTCGTATTTCCGTGTATTTCTTGGTCTATATCACTGACATCTACCGACTAACAATTTCATCAAAGTTCGTTAAAACTGACACTGCGAACACGTTTTGTACTGTACTGAAGAAAACAGGTACGTTGTTCGCGAGGTGCGCTCTGGGAGATCCCCAACACGTGTCAGTACGACTTGTCAAAAATAAATAACCGACAGAATAGCATCGCCAGAACTGGCCTTGGAGAGAGAGAGCGGAAATTTTCGAGCAGTTTGAGAGCCCACACCTTGTGAGTTAAGGCTTAAAATTAAAACTGCAAAATTTGTGCAGAACAGACATACAGACAAGAAAGCAATATACAGGGTGGTCCATTGATCGTGACTGGACCAAATATCTCACGAAATAAGCGTCAAACGAAAAAACTACAAAGAACGAAACTTGTATAGCTTGAAGGGGGAAACCAGATGGCGCTATGGTTGGCCCGCTAGATGGCGCTGCCGTAGGTCAAATGTATATCGACTGCGCTTTTTTAAATAGGAACCCCCATTTTTATTACATATTCGTGTAATACGTACAGAAATATGAATGTTTTAGTTAGGCCACTTTTTTCGCTTTGTGATAGATGTCGCTGTAATAGTCACTAACGTATAAGTACGTGCTATCACGTAACATTCCGCCAGTGCGGACGGTATTTGCTTCGTGATACATTACCCGTGTTAAAATGGACCGTTTACCAATTGCGGAAAAGGCCGATATCGTGTTGATGTATGGCTATTGTGATCACAATGCCCAAAGGGCGTGTGCTGTGTATGCTACTCGGTATCCTGGACGACATCATCCAAGTTTCCGGACCGTTCGTCGGATGGTTACGTTATTTAAGGAAGCAGGAAGTGTTGAACCACATGTGAAACATCAACCACGACCTGCAACAAATGATGATGCCCAAGTAGGTTTTTTAGCTGCTGTCGCGGCTAATTCGCACATCAGTAGCAGACAAACTACGCGAGAATCAGGAATTTCAAAAACGTCGGTGTTGAGAATGCTACATCAACATCGACTGCACCCGTACCGTATTTCTATGCACCGGGAATTGCATGGCGACGACTTAGGACGTCGTGTACAGTTCTGCCAATGGGCACAAGAGAAATTACGGGACGATGACAGACGTTTTGTACGCGTTCTATTTAGCGACGAAGCGTCGTTCACCAACAGCGGGAACGTAAACCGGCATAATATGCACTATTGGGCAACAGAATATCCACGATGGCTGCGACAAGTGGAACGTCAGATACCTTGGCGGGTTAATGTATGGTGCGGCATTATGGGAGGAAGGATAATTGGCCCCCATTTTATCGATGGCAATCTAAATGGTGCAAAGTATGCTGATTTTCTACGTAATGTTCTACCGATGTTACTACACGATTTTTCACTGCATGACATAGTGGTGATGTACTTCCAACATGATGGATGTCCGGCACATAGCTCGCGTGTGGTTCAAGTGGTATTGAATAGCATATTTCATGACAGGTGGATTGGTCGTCGAAGCACTGTACCATGGCCCGCACGTTCACCGGATCTGACGTCCCCGAATTTATTTCTGTGGGGAAAGTTGAAGGACATTTGCTTTCGTGATCCACCGAAAACGCCTGACAACATGCGTCAGCGCATTGTCAATGCGTGTACGAACATTACGGAAAGCGAACTACTCGCTGTTGAGAGGAATGTCGTTACACGTATTGCCAAATGCATTGACGTTGACGGACATCATTTTGAGCATTTCTTGCATTAATGTGGTATTTACAGGTAATCACGCTGTAACAGCATGCGTTCTCAGAAATGATAAGTTCACAAAGGTACATGTATCACATTGGAAAAACCAAAATAAAATGTTCAAACGTACCTACGTTCTGTATTTTAATTTAAAAAACCTACCTGTTACCAACTGTTCGTCTAAAATTGTGGGTCACATATTTGTGACTATTACAGCGCCATCTATCATAAAGCGAAACTCAGACATTCATATTTCTTTACGTACAACACGAATATGTAATAAAAATGGGGGTTCCTATAATTCAAGCTAGACAAGTTTCGTTCTTTGTAGTTTTTTTCGTTTGACGCTTATTTCGTGAGATATTTGGCCCGGTCACGATCAATGGGCCACCGCTGTGGCCGAGTGGTTCTAGGAGCTTCAGCCCGGAACCGCGCTGCTGCTACGGTCGCGAGTTCGAATACTGCCTCGGGCATGGATGTATGTAATGTCCTTAGGTTAGTTAGGTTTATTAGTTCTAATTCTAGGGGACTGATGACCTCAGATGTTAAGTCCCATAGTGCTTAGAGCCATTTTTGAACTATTCCCCCTCTGTCCACTCATATGTGACGATATACTTGACTCCACCTGCAATGCATTCCAATACTTGCCACATAACCCACCGATCCTGCATGGCAAGCGAGATGTCAGATGTTACCTCACGCCTACCGGACACACCGACAGGAACGTGAGGGTAAATGTTGCATTGTCATCGAGTTCTGAGGTATGTTTAAAATTTCAAATCTAGCTCATTGTTTAAAAGCAATTGCAAAACTTGTACCGAGCAGACGGGTGGTCACGAAACCTTCGTGGAAAACTCATGATAAAAAAATTATCCTGAACACCTCCGAAATTTTTTCGGTGGAGTTCGTTTACACCTTACGTTGCGGCTGTAGTGCTCACCAAATGCTGATAATTCTGGTAACTGTGCTGAGAGGCGTGTTCCGGTCGCTACGAAATACGTGTCGTCCGATTTTAACAAAACTGTTCTCTGAACAAAGTTTATGTTTGCACATCTTAAAGTCTTAGTGTATCCGCTCTGTGAAGGGCTCTATTTGTTTCGGTTATTTGTCATAACTAATGGGTTGCATGAAATTAATTAAAACACAACACACTGTTTTAAAATGTTTGACGAGGTAAAAAACGCATAAAGTAAACTTAGCATACGGTTGATTTTACTTCAGATATTGCAGTAACTGAAATATAGAAAAGGTATCGCAGTTTCATTTAAAACTGAAATCAGAACAATACCTCATTTCGTTCTAAACTTATTGATTTTTATATCCGACGGATGGTCGGGTGTGATGTACCCAGTTCTGTCTATGAGGACTTGCCAGCTACTGTGAAATACTTATCATCCGATTTTAAAAAGTATTCCCTGGAAAAAAATTATTTTTGCGTTTCTTACAGTCTGTTATCTTCAATCGATAAAGGACTGAATCCGTATCATTGCATGTCATAGTTACCGCGCAGCAACAAATGAAGTAAGACGTTGCAAAAACTGTGAAAACTTTACAAAGGTCAAAACGCGTTGTGTAGACTTTGTGTATGATTGATTCCAGCTCATACATTGCAGTATATGAAATATCGGTGACATATCGAAACTTTATTTAAAATTTAGAGCAGAGCGATATATCACGTCGTTCTAGACTTAGTGATTGTTATATCCGACAGATGATTGCATGCGACGCGCCAATTTATGTCCCTGCGAATCGGGAAGTATGTGGTCATTACTATCACCACATTTCGTAAGATCTAAACTAGATATTTTGCAAATGATAGCACGCGAAGAGGCGCGTATGTAGTGTAGTAAATACTCAAAACAGTTTTATTCACGGAGACATGGAACAGTGAGAAGAAGGCGGCTCAGAATGTGTGCAGATTTCAGTAGCACTATAGCAAAACCCGAGAGTATAAGATGAACATCAACAAAATCAAAACGAGGATAATGGAATGTAGTCGAATTAAATAGGGTGATGCTGAGGGAATTAGATTAGGAAATGAGACACTTAATGTAGTAAAGGAGTTTTGCTATTTGGGGAGTAAAATAATTGATGATGGTCGAAGTAGAGAGGATACAAAATGTAGACTGTCAATGGCAAGGAAAGCGTTTCTGAAGAAGGGAACTTTGTTAACATCGAGTATAGATTTAAGTGTCAGGAAGTCTTTTCTGAAAGTATTTGTATGGAGTGTAGCCATGTATGGAAGCGAAGCATGGACGATAAATAGTTTGGACAAGAAGAGAATAGAAGCATTCGAAATGTAGTGCTACAGAAGAATGCTGAACATTAGATGGGTAGATCACATAACTAATGAGAAGCTATTGAATAGAATTGGGGAGAAGAGGAGTTTGTGGCAGAACTTGACTAGAAGAAGGGATCGGTTGGTAGGACATGTTCTGAGGCATCAATGGATCACCAATTTAGTATTGGAGGGCAGCGTGGAGGGTAAAAATCGTAGAGGGAGACCTAGAGATGAGTACTCTAAGCAGATTCAGAAGGATGTAGGCTGCAGTACGTACTGGGAGATTAAGCAGCTTGCACAGGATAGCGTGCAGAGCTGCATCAAACCAGTCTCAGGGCTGAAGACCACAACAACAACATAGCAAAACCCAAGCGACGAGCGTATACTTGTCCACAGCACGTGTGGAACGCGCGGATCAGGACGTACCGGGTGATTAAAAAGTCACTATAAATTTGAAAACTGAATAAATCACGAAATAATGTAGATAGAGAGGCACAAATTGACACACATGCTTGGAATGACATGGGGTTTTGTTAGAACAAAAAAAAAAATAAAATAAAATACAAAAGTTAAAAAAATGTCCGGCAGATGGCGCTTCATCTGATCAGAATAGCAATAATTAGCATAACAAAGTAAGGCAAAGCAAAGATTATGTTCTTTACAGGAAATGCTCAATATGTCCACCACCATTCCTCAACAATAGCTGTAGTCGAGGAATAATGTTGTGAACAGCACTGCAAAGCATGTCCGGAGTTATGCCGAGGCATTGGCGTCGGATGTTGTCTTTCAGCATCCCTAGAGATGTCGGTCGATCACGATACACTTGCGACTTCAGGTAACCCCATAGCCAATAATCACACGGACTGAGGTTTGGGGACCTGGGAGGCCAAGCATGACGACTGTCATGCGCAGTCACTGACGTGTTGCTGTCCAGCGCCATCTGTCGGACATTTTGTGAACTTTGTTTTTTTTTTTTTTCTAATAAAACCCCATGTCATTCCAAGCATGTGTGTCAATTTTTACCTCTCTATCTACATTAATCCGTGATTTATTCAGTTTTCAAATTTATACTGACTTTTTGATCACCCGGTATATACTCGCAGCGAAAGGGTTAATGACCAAAGCAGAAACATCTGAATGCGGAAAACGCGGGCCTAAATAACTGAAACGATGTGTGAAACTCTGTTTCACGCAGTGGGAGCTGGGAAAGTATAAATGAAGGAAGAACGTCTCCGTATGTCTGCCTACTGTCCACGAAACTGCGCGGTTCTGAACAATTCAGTGCCGGGCCTCTCCTGTGGATTTCCACGGTGACCCCGCGCCGCTACACGCGACCTAGGTTCTAATAACGGAGTCCAAGGACAGGGCACGGTGGGCAGATACCTACAGACCCGACGGTCGGCGGTCGGTCGCCCAGCTCAGTAGGCGAGACCGATAAATCGCCCTGCTGCGCCATGATTACAAATTCCTGGCGCGCAGCCGCCGGGCCGCCCTGCTAAGACCGCGGCCGCGCCGGTTCGCCGGAAGCGCCTGACACCTGCGGCCGTTGAGCGCGGCAGCCGAGCGGTGAATAAACCACACCAGGTCCCCTGCTACCAGCAGCACTAAGTCACCAGTAATTAACGTCCACTGCCTGAAGGACGGCGGCCAAACGTACACAATAACGGAGCGGGGATCAGGGCTTGGGTGGGGGGGGGGGGGGGTTGCGTTGAGGCAGGAGGGTGTAATACACCTTAGTTTCGCGGGCGAGCACGATGGCCCGGATGGAAAAACCACGTCAGCTCTTCCCATAATATGAAAATTAATGAAGGTTGGTAGGGCTTCTGTACTTAGGATCCATTTAGCAACTAATAAATACACGAAACCCTCCGTTGCCAAATTTACCTTTATTGTAATTTTAATTAACGTGGGAGCCATAAAAACACCAAACTTGGAGGCAAAATGTACGCATCTAAAGGCTACTTAAAAAAGGAATAAAATCACTTAAAGTTGTTTCCACAAGAGGAGAATACAATGTCCAAATTCGGATCTCGCTAACACTTACATTTTACTGACATTAAATATGGCTGGTTCAAATGGCTCTGAGCACTATGGGACTTAACACTTTACGTCACCAGTCTCCCAGAACTTAGAACTACTTAAACCTAACTAACCTAAGGACATCACACACATCCATGCCCCAGGCAGGATTCGAACTGCGACCGTAGCAGTCCCGCGGTTCTAGACTGCAGCGCCTAGAACCGCACGGCCACCGCGGCTGGCGACATTAAACATAACAAGATAATCATACACGTGACGAGAACAAATGAATAACACTATCAATCTTTACGGATGAGAATACGACTATATCCACGAAGGTTTGCGCCCTGGCATGGGAGATACTTAATTTCATCATATGAGGTGATTACAGTACGCCCTAATTCCACTCGACAAATGTAGTAACTATATAAGCGAGACAAATGTACTGCAGGAGGATAGCCGGATGTGCCGTAGTAAAAAGGACCACTATCAACCCGGTCAGGACGTGAACCCCGTGAACACGTCAGTTTCAGCTACCTGCAACATACACAGAGTCATTTGTAGCTTCAAAAAACAATTGACATGAAAAGGCACAACGCGTAACACACTAATAAAATATAAACGACTACTTCACAGAACTAGCTCCTCTTTAGACAAAGCAAACAGCAGAATATTAATAACACGTAAAATAATTCTAACCTATAACAAACTAAGCTACCACGTAATAGAATATCGTCTTCAGCTCATAGACTACTCAGTTTGACTTGCCTGTTTATAGGTCTTACAACTCAACAGTGTCAGCTTAAGCAAACCTGCAAATACAAAACACGAAATGTGACAGGAATAATGATTGAAGCCACTGACAATGCTAGGCTGCCACACAGAGGAGACAATAGCAATATGCAGCGGCGCTCAACCGACCATACATCACCAATTTAGTATAATCAGAATAAACAATTTTGTGTATAATAATTACTTACAGTACCATGACAACCTCCGAATAACACTTACTACCCAAGATAGGTGCTGGTATGGAATGACACATTTAGTAATACAGACTTCAAATGTATTCACTTATTGGAAGGGTTTCAACTTTACATCCCTTTCCACATAGCTCTATGTTAACACACTTCTATAACTTCTGCAACTAAAGAAGGGCATAAAAATGCACATATAACTGACACAGATTCAAGCAGAATAAAACAGTACCTTAGTATGGTGCAAATGGCTTCATTTGTTTTACACGTGGGATATTTTCACCATTCAGTAATTGCGAAATATTTTCAACAACGCGTGAGAGCAAGACGTCGCCGTGGTATCAGCTATTTACTTCACATAATTTCCTGCACAGACACAAGGCAGACGAAGCGTTTTCACTTGGAACAGCGGTGAGCATCACAAATTTCCTCCGTCACACCATAGACACATGTCAATTTCAGTGGTCAGTAACAAGAACCTACACATGCCCTCGCAGCAGAAAAACCCCAAAACACACCAGTGCACCACCGCGGTGCGCCACGGCTCAAAGGTGAAGCGAAAATCTTAGTAGTGAGCAAACAAAACACCATTACCCAACGCTCACTCAAAAATGAATGACTGGAGCCCGTCGAATGCATTGCCTTCCTAGGGAGTAAAGTTACATGAAACAGAAAGTTTAGGAAATTCATCAGGTAAAAGCTGCTTTTAACAAGAGAAGAAACCTTTTTACGTCCAGCAACATAGGCGAACATCTCAGGGAAAAACCTCATAAAGACGTTTTTTTAGAATGTACTGCTGTACCGAAGTAAAACGTCAACAGTAGGAGAAGCAGAAAAACATAAAATAACAGACTTCGAGATGTAGTGCTAGCGCAGCATGTTCAAGATTTCCTAGGTAGACATGATGGTAGACGAAGAGATGATCCACAGAGTGGTGGAAGGCAAGCCTTGTCTTCTGAAGATAATCAAACAAACAAGGTGTAAATAGGCTGTTTAGGTTTTTATGTTGGTAAGGCCACGTAGCGCTGTGTATGAAAATCACTGACTGCACTGTGTGCAGTCTGTGGCTGGTTGGCATTGTTGAAATATTCGCTATTGTAGTGTTGGGCAGCTGGATGTGAACAGCGCGTAGCGTTGCGCAGTTGGAGGTGAGCCGCCAGCAGTGGTGGATGTGGGGAGAGAAATGGGAGAATTTTGAGAGCGGACGATCTGGACTTGTGTCCATCAGAAAGAGTAAATTTGTAATATTGGATATCATGAACTGATATATATATATATATATATATATATATATATATATATATATATATATATATATATATGATGAGTTTGGAACATCATTAAGTTAAATACATTGTTTGTTCTCTACCAAAATCTTTTATTTGCTAACTATATGCCTATCAGTAGTTAGTGCCTTCCGTAGTTAGAATATTTTATTTAGCTGGCAGTATTGGCGCTCGCTGTATTGCAGTACTTCGAGTAACGAAGATTTTTGTGAAGTAAGTGATTCATCAAATGTATAGGTTATTGTTAGTCAGTGCCATTCTTTTGTAGGGATTTTTGGAAGTCTGATTGCGTTGCGATAAAAATATTGTGTGCCAGAATAAGTAAAGAGAGTAATGTCTGAGTACGTTACGTTTTGCTCAGCTGTTTGAAAATCAAGTACGTAAGAGGTTTATCAGTACAGTAATTCATTAATTTTTCTAAGGGGACGTTTCAAACGGACAAATGGGTCGACCATCTGCAGAGACATGATGGTATCATTAAAAGTATCATTGGAGGGACAGTAAAAGGGGAAAACGCAAGAGGCAGACTGAGACTAGAATACATCATCGATGAAACCAGCTGCACAACCAATACCGCTCTCAAGAGGATGGCCGAAGACAGAAATGCATGGCGGACTGTGGCTAACAAACCTATGGTTGAAGAACTAAGAAGAAGATGATGAACAGATCTGGATACACTTGCTATTAGAAAATGTCCAATAGTTCTTCTGGCTTTCTTGAAACTGATATTATATTCCAGAGTAAATAACACAGATGTTTAGTGCTGTACCACTGAAGAATTGGGGTCTACACGATATACAGGGTGATTCAAAAAGAATACCACAACTTTAAAACTGTGTATTTAATGAAAGAAACATAATATAACCTTCTGTTATACATCATTACAAAGAGTATTTAAAAAGGTTTTTTTTTCACTCAAAAACAAGTTCAGAGATGTTCAATATGACCCCCTCCAGAGACACGAGCAATATCAACCCGATACTCCAACTCGTTCCACACTCTCTGTAGCATATCAGGCGTAACAGTTTGGATAGCTGCTGTTATTTCTCGTTTCAAATCATCAATGGTGGCTGGGAGAGGTGGCCGAAACACCATATCCTTAACATACCCCCATAAGAAAAAATCGCAGGGGGTAAGATCAGGGCTTCTTGGAGGCCAGTGATGAAGTGCTCTGCCACGGGCTGCCTGGCGGCCGATCCATCGCCTCGGGTAGTTGACGTTCAGGTAGTTACGGACAGATAAGTGCCAATGTGGTGGCGCTCCATCCTGCTGAAATATGAATTGTTGTGCTTCTTGTTCGAGCTGAGGGAACAGCCAATTCTCTAACATCTCCAGATACTGTAGTCCAGTTACAGTAGCACCTTCGAAGAAAAAGAGACCAAAAACTTTATTGGCTGAAATGGCGAACAAATGTACAACTAAATGAAACTTTATAGCTCCCTTAATTCGCCGACAGATAGTGCTTAGCTCTGCCTTTTGTCGTTGCAGAGTTTTAAATTCCTAAAGTTGTGGTATTCTTTTTGAATCACCCTGTATAATGAATTACGACATTTAGTATATTGTATATTGGTGGTAAGGATTTTTCTTAGTAATAGTTGTTTAAACTAAATCTACAGTGTGTTTATGCTTTCCTTTGTCGCATGAACGGCGCGGGGATCAAGTCAATACTAACGGCTATTCTTTGCACGACAGAGAAAATTTAAGTCGTCTGATTCAGATTTCACGTGTTCGACAGCCGTCCGCCGCTAGAAGCCTGGGGCTGTGCAAAATCTCCTGCGACGATTATGACTCCCCGTTGCAACATTCATTAGTTGCTCAAGTATAGATAAATACTGCTAGTGATAGTAACAATTTGTGTAATAATCAATACAAACTGTGTTTAAATATAGGTAACAGGGTACACTGTAATAAATGAAATCCCTTGAAACAAAATTCACAGTTTATGAATTTTTGAATATCATTGTTGGTATCAGTTACATTCTGGCCACACTCAGATCAACATGTACATTATTACCTTAAATTTTTCGAATACTTGGCGGTGTACTGTATTCTACAATGGTGAATAAAGTTTATTTTCAGTTGTGTCTTTATGGAAGTTAATCAACAGAATATTTATTGAAAAAAATTGAAAAAGAAATTAAATGGTGAATGCTACGAAATTCAGAAAGTGGTACCTCTATTTTGAAATATCTCGCAGAAGTATTTTTTTCAAAACAGTAGAACAGCTATTTGAAAGATTTAGTGATCTATTACTTAAAGGTGAATGAAAGTTATTTATGTATAGCTGCCTAAAAATAACCTAAAAGCAAATTGAAAATGTAAATTGGGTGTCCATACTTAAAGTTCCAGTTTCAAACCGCTGTAGAAAGAGAACCACTGCTCAGAATGACATCGAATTTGGACAGCATATTATTGGCGCTAGGGGGAAACACCTTGGGACAAATAAAATTACCAGTAGATGGCGCTGTAAGCTTCTTAAAATGGGGTTGACTAGAATGACAGATGAATCACGACAGCATTCACATTAGACCATCCAACTGTTCAGTATGTATGACTGCACAAGTTCGACAGTCAACAGTTGTGGCACTATCCAGTACGGTAAGGTTGTATCACATCAGAGGCCAAAAACCGCATAAGAAGCGAAATGACATCGGTTTCAAATTCCCATGAGACTGGTGCAAGACATGTTCGATATGTTGTACACTGTTTCCCGCCATAATTTGAAATCGAGGAACAGCATGTTTCACCACAGACTGGAATGCGTCGCGCGGTGTGTGCCCTTGTTCAGCTACGTGGGGATTGCAGCACTGAACACAACACGTTTCGGATAACCCCACAGCCAGGCCACTCGGAATAAGATCAGCTGATCTGGACGGTAAGGTGGTAGGGAAATGACAGCTGATAATTCTAGCGTTTCCGAAACGCCTCTGCTGCTCCGCACCACTGACTGTGCAATATGCAGAGGAGCGCCATCGTGTGTAAAAGTGAACCTACCAGCACATCCATGCTGTGGAAGGGATGGAATGACGTTGGTGGGCGAAAGATTCTCATAGCGTCTCCCAGTGACGATTTAGGTAACAAGACCCACAGGACTCATCTCTTCGAAAAAATACGGCCCTACGATAAACGATGCCACAACCCACATTGCACGGTCACTTTCGCAAATAAAGTGGTATCGGTTGACGTGCATACGGATTTTTCTTTCCACATATTTTGCAGTTCTGCGTACTGGCATGTCCTTTGAGATGGCTTCGTCAGTCCACTGAATATTCCATGGCAATCCATTGTTCACTTCCACGCAAACAGGAAATTACAGAGTGAACATTTGTCTTGCTGGCATCTCAGCAAGAAGCAACTACTGAACATGGGTGATTCTGTATGGATAGCAATGCAGCATGTTTTGTACGATTTTATGCACCATACTCGCAGGCAACTATTTGAATTCGAATATGGGCACATTGTTGGTGCTCATATAGGCGGTGCTTCAGTAACCAAGGTAGCCAAAGTGGTTGGTGTTTCAAGAGGCACAGAATCGAAGATGTAAATCGCATACAAGGAAAGTGGAGAAACATATACCACTAAGCCACAAAGTGGACGAAAGTTTGTGTTGAGCGATTGTGACTAGCGCTCACTGAAGAGAATTATGACGAAAAATAAAAGGACGACAGCTGCAAAAGTCACTGCGGTACTGACTCACTCTCGTGAACCCTGTCTGCTCCAGCAGCAGGGACTCGCGTGGATAGCTGGATTTCCCCGTACACTGCATGTCTGCACACCGCCGCTAGACATCTCTTCCAATGCTGTGGCCACATCTTTGACAGACGTCCTCTGCCACACTGCCTGTTTTTTTTTTCAAATTTTGGAATCATTTTCTCCAGATGCTTGGTAGAAAATGGACCACTGCCTATTTTCATATCCTTGAGGGTCAGGAACGTCTGCAGAGCTACTGGCTCACAGTCGCCATTCTTCAAAAAGAGCTTTTTCCAGCATTGCGCTATGCTTCTTAGAGACAGTAACGTTGGGCGTCTCGGGTGTAAACTGAGGAAAAGCATGTGCTATACCTCTTTTAGTGGGTGTATGTAACGCGTCCGGATTTTACAGACCTTATATGAGCTTGATCCATAGCAACAGGATGATACAGTATGAGATCCTCAGAAAATAATAATATTATTACACTCCTGGAAATTGAAATAAGAACACCGTGAATTCATTGTCCCAGGAAGGGGAAACTTTATTGACACAATCCTGGGGTCAGATACATCACATGATCACACTGACAGAACCACAGGCACATAGACACAGGCAACAGAGCATGCACAATGTCGGCACTAGTACAGTGTATATCCACCTTTCGCAGCAATGCAGGCTGCTATTCTCCCATGGAGACGATCGTAGAGATGCTGGATGTAGTCCTGTGGAACGGCTTGCCATGCCATTTCCACCTGGCGCCTCAGTTGGACCAGCGTTCGTGCTGGACGTGCAGACCGCGTGAGACGACGCTTCATCCAGTCCCAAACATGCTCAATGGGAGACAGATCCGGAGATCTTGGTGGCCAGGGTAGTTGACTTACACCTTCTACAGCACGTTGGGTGGCACGGGATACATGCGAACGTGCATTGTCCTGTTGGAACAGCAAGTTCCCTTGCCGGTCTAGGAATGGTAAAACGATGGGTTCGATGACGGTTTGGATGTACCGTGCACTATTCAGTGTCCCCTCGACGATCACCAGTGGTGTACGGCCAGTGTAGGAGATCGCTCCCCACACCATGATGCCGGGTGTTGGGCCTGTGTGCCTCGGTCGTATGCAGTCCTGATTGTGGCGCTCATCTGCGCGGCGCCAAACACGCATACGACCATCATTGGCACCAAGGCAGAAGTGACTCTCATCGCTGAAGACGACACGTCTCCATTCGTCCCTCCATTCACGCCTGTCGCGACACCACTGGAGGCGGGCTGCACGATGTTGGGGCGTGAGCGGAAGACGGCCTAACGGTGTGCGGGACCGTAGCCCAGCTTCATGGAGACGGTTGCGAATGGTCCTCGCCGATACCCCAGGAGCAACAGTGTCCCTAATTTGCTGGGAAGTGGCGGTGCGGTCCCCTACGGCACTGCGTAGGATCCTACGGTCTTGGCGTGCATCCGTGCGTCGCTGCGGTCCGGTCCCAGGTCGACGGGCACGTGCACCTTCCGCCGACCACTGGCCACAACATCGATGTACTGTGGAGACCTCACGCCCCACGTGTTGAGCAATTCGGCGGTACGTCCACCCGGCCTCCCGCATGCCCACTATACGCCCTCGCTCAAAGTCCGTCAACTGCACATACGGTTCACGTCCACGCTGTCGCGGCATGCTACCAATGTTAAAGACTGCGATGGAGCTCCGTATGCCACGGCAAACTGGCTGTCACTGACGGCGGCGGTGCACAAATGCTGCGCAGCTAGCGCCATTCGACGGCCAACACCGCGGTTTCTGGTGTGTCCGCTGTGCCGTGCGTGTGATCATTGCTTGTACAGCCCTCTCGCAGTGTCCGGAGCAAATATGGTGGGTCTGACACACCGGTGTCAATGTGTTCTTTTTTCCATTTCCAGGAGTGTATATCAACAAAAGGCAATTACAGTTAATCTCTTGTACCGAAAACTAACAAAACAATATCAACCAGTAGAAGGACTGGCATGAAAAAACAAGTTAAAGTGAAACACCTATTGGAGACGAACCCAGCAAGTGGTTAATGATATCGTAAAACTCCCATTTAGCAAGAGAACGGTGAGCTTCAGCGCAGAAAGGGCTAAGGCCAGGACAATAAATTATTCCTTTTAATGTAAATAAGGCCGGGACCGAGGCTAAGTGGCTGCACGTCATTAACAGAGCTAGGCTGCGACCCAGCAATAACAATAAAAATGTATTCACTTATAGCAAGACGGTGATTGGCTGAAGCCATACTTGGCAATGCAGACGTGACATGGTGGAGAGATCCTCACTATATAAAAGCATTTTGAGACATTAAGGCTCTATCTCTGTCTCTCGTCTCGCAGCAGACTGCACATGTGTGTGAAAATAAGTGAGGACATCGAGAGCTTTGCTTTCTGCAAAGTGAGGATGATACGTGAAGTGTGGCAACAGATAGCAAAGTGGTAGTTATTTATTCCTGCGGGAAGTTTTGTGGGCAAAGAAATTGTGCACATCGTTCCAACCCATAGCGAGTGTGCAACAGCCATTATTTCGACTAGGGAAAGATTAACGTTCTACAGAATGCAGGAAAGTTGCGACTGAGTGAATTTAGTCATGGAGAAAACGCCGTTGCTGATGCCGCTTGGTAAAGTACCATCGTGCATTAGGCCACGGTAAATGTTGAGTCTAGATTTTTCTCACTCTAACTTGTGTACACTTTGACCATTGAATATCAAAAGCTAGGATACTAACCTATCCTCACATTGTGTACATAAGAGTTTTTTTTTCATTGGTTCAAAAAGTAAATTTATTCTCCACCAACTCAGTGCATTGACCAGCTACGACAACGTAGATTTAAATGAGCTGATGAGGATTTGTAATAATCATCCTTACCTGTGATAAAAATTTTAATGTGTAGCAATAACGATTTTAATAATCGTGTTTTTTATATGTCCAACAATTAAATATTTTGTTATTGACCCCTGAAAGCACAGTTGATAAATTATATGTAGAATAAAAAAGGGAATACATGTTTTGTCTTTCTAGAATAGGCCCCACACTTTCACTTTTATTAATTCATGCATTCTAGTTACGTGACAGCAGCATTTCTAATGATTTTTGTTATGAACAGCACCTGATATTAGCTGCCTTACAGGGCCAGCGTCATATTTATTTAGAATGTCTGTTTGACACCCTGTGCCTGAGAAGATAGTTCAGAGGTTTTATCCATTTGCGCGCTAAGTGGTAAGCTAAGTTTGCACGCATTAGCACACTCACTGTGCAGATACAAGGATGTAAGCTGAGGAAAAGCGTGTACTGGGGATGTATTCTGACGCTTATTGGACAGATTTTCGTTAATTTTTTTACATGGCGGCTCTCCCTGCATCAATAATATGCTGTTCAGATTTAACGTCATTATGAACAGAAATTCCCCTTTTACAGCGTTTTTAAACTGGAATTTTATGTATGTACACCGTGTATATTTAATTTTGTATTTAAGTGTAAGACTAAATATCAGAAAGTAAGTGAATTCAATGGAGCGCAGTGAGCTGATGTGACTGAACGTTATACACAGCCTAGAGAACGCCATATCTGTCCTTACGTGCTCTAGCCACTTGGGAGGGTTGAGATCTTGTACGACAACGAGCTATCGACTCCATATTAGCTTGCCAACAGAGGAATCTCGGCCAGAGCTACCAACGGTACTGCGGAATAATAACTTGCAGCCTCAACAGATCAATATCCGACTGCTGTGGAATATTACACGAGCTAGTACACGTTTGTCCTTCTTACAGGTGGCATAATACGATAGTCACACAAATAACCAACAAGCAAGCGCTCATTCAGAATGTGAAAGGCACTGTGTACTTTTTCCTGGACAAAAATATGGAAAGATCGCGAGAAATGCTTGCTTGAACATCAGTACAGATTTTAACCAAGCCTGCAGGTTGCACTGTTATATTTGTCCATGAAGGGCAACTATACGTTTTCCTCAATGTCTTACAATTGTCAATGACTGTAAGAACACGGTTCTGTGTGGTTGCGATTGCATTATGTCGGAACTATGAGAATTCGAATGTGGGCAAGTTGTTGATACTCATATGGTGGGTGTTTCCGTAACAAAGATAACCAAAGTGTTTAGTGTCTCAAGAGGCACCAAATCGAATTTTTACGAGGGGTGTTCAGTAAGAAATGCAACACATATCTTTCTCGTCCAATTTAGTTTGAAAAAAATTCGGAGTTTGTTGCGAGACATCGTGGGATATTCCCACTGCAGTCCCTAACGTTTCATGAAGCTTCGATAGGTAGCAGCGCTATACTTAGCTTTCAAAATGGACTCTGTAGCGGAGGTGCGTCCGAAGCAGAGAGCTGTCATTGAGTTTTTTTCTGGCAGTAAACCAGAGGATCGCAGATATTCATAGGCGTTTGCAGAATATCTACGGAAAACTGACAATGAACAAAAGCACAGTGAGTCGTTGAGCGAGACGTCGGTCATCATCGCAACAAGGTCGAGCAAACCTGTTCCATCTCCCATTTGCCGGCCGGCCGCACACATCTGTGACTCCTGCAAATTTGGAACGCACGGACACTCTCATTCGAGGTGATTGGCGGATCGCAATCAAACACCTCGCCGCTCAACTGGACGTCTCTGTCGGAAGTGCTGACACACTAGTCCACCAGTTGGGGTACTCAAAAGTGTGGGTTCCTCACCACCTAACAAAAGACCATAAACAACAACGGAGCCCATGTGAGCGGGATTGCTTCCACGTTACTGCAAGGGTGAGCTTCTCAATTCTTTGTTGAACATCGTCGTGGGCGATGAAATACCATTTCGAACCAGAAACTAAACGGCAGCCTATGGAGTAGCGCCACATCAAAGTTCAAAGCCGCATCCTCAGAAAGTAAAGTCATGGCAAAGGTCTTCTGGGCCTCTACAATGGGTATTCTGATTGATCGGCTCGCTCATGGTGCAACGATCAATTCTGAAATGTATTGTGCTACCCTCAGGAAACTGATGACACGGCTTCAGCGTGTTCGTCACCATAAAAATGCAAACGACCTTCTCCTTCTCCACAACGGGGTTTGCGCACCCAAGAGGAGCTCAGAAAACTTCATTGGATTGTTGTTCCTCATCCACCCTACAGCCCGCATCTCACACCTTCCATCTGTTTGGCCCATTGAAGGATGCACTCAACAGGACGTAGTTCGTGGATGACGGGGTTTGATGCAGCAAGACATTCGCTCCGACGTCGACCAAGTAGAGTGGCACAAAGTGGGCGTACAAGCTATCCCAGTAAGGCGGCGTAAGTCCGTGACATTAAACGGAGATAATGTTGAAAAATATGGTTATTAGCCAAAAGATTCAGGAATAATACGGCGTATTTGAATCCAGAATAAAACCAACCTGCTTTCAGAAAATCGATACTTACTGAACGCCCCTCATGTATTGCATATGAGGGCAGCAGCAGCCAGCCTAGACACAAGCAGCAACAAGAAAGTAATTGATTTTGTGACACTTTACAAGTTCCTAACATGGAGTGAATAGTATAGTTTCATCTGTGTGCCTTGGTAGTTTATTTTTTAAATCTCTGCGCGTTAATCAAATTTATTACACACATTTCTTTCTTTATCCTCAGTGTCTACAGTAGCCTTTCGTATCGCGTTTCGATAGACGTTTTGAAACCTCCCCTTGGAAAAATTTAAAAATGACAGTGCTGGAAAACCTCTTACGTTATTTGATTTTCAAGCAGCTCAACAGAACTGAACGTACTCAGACATTTCTCTCTTTACTTATTCTGATCAACACTGAACTGACACACAATATTTTTAGCGCAACGCAATCTGCCTTTCAATAATCCCTACAAAAGAATGGCCCTGACTAACAATAACCTATACATTTCATGAATCACTTACCTCACAAAAATCTTAGTTACTTGAACAACTGCAATACAGCGAGCGCCAATACTGCCAGCTAAATAAAAGATTCTAACTACTGAAGGCACTAATTACTGATATGCATAGTTGGCAAATGAAAGATTTTGATAGAGAACAAACAATGTATTTACCTTAATAATGTTCAAAAGTGATCAGTTCATGACATCCAGTCTTACAAATTTCCTCTTTCTGACGGACACAAGTCCAGATCGTCCGCTCTCAAAATTCTGCCATCTCTCTCCCCACATCCACCACTGCTGGCGGCTCACCTCCAACTGCGCAACGCTACGCGCTGTTCACATCCAGCTGCCCAACACTACAATAGCAAATATTCCAACAATGCAAACCAGCCACAGACTTCACATAGCACAGTCAGTGATTTTCATATAGAGCGCTATGTAGCGTTACCAACTTAAAAATCTAAACAGCCTACTTACAGTTTGTTTGTCTGTGCAGCAATGTTTTCCACTATCTTCAGTATGAACGCCGTGTGCGGATGCGAGGTGAGTTGGTCACACTTCACTCTTAGCTCCACGCTGTGTTGGTTTCAGTTGCAGTGCTTGAAGCTGCTGTGGATGGACATCACTTTTGTGGATCAACTGTGGGGACCCAATGGACGTCCAGCACGACCCACAAGTCCGCCGATCGGTCTGTACTGGTGACCATCCCATTTGACGGCTACCCTTCACCTGTGTTCAAGTGGGAGGTTGCCTCGGGGTGTGGCAGACTGCGAAACAGTTTCCATGGAGCCGAGCGTTATACCCCCCTTGTTAGTCTGACCAACAGGTTCCAGGTGTTGTCTGTGGCTGACAATATCTCCAGTCAGGGAGCAGCCGCTTGTCCTGTTTCAGAGGAAACGACTCAGACTGCAAGGTCTGGGCAGTCACAGAAGGTGCGTTACTGGTAGCTGGCAGCTCCAATGTTAGCCACGATATGTGGCTCCTTAGGGACATAGCTGCCAAGAAGGGAAGAAAGCCAACGTGCACTCCGTGTGTATACCAGGTGGAGTCATTTCCGACGTGGAACGTGTATGCCTTAAAGATCACAGGGTGCAACCAATTGCAGGTGGTGGCTCATGTCGGGACAAATGATGTGTATTGCTTTGGATTGGAAGAGATTTTCCCTGTTTTCAAACGGCTATCAGAAGTGTTATAGGCTAGCAGTAATGCTTGTGAGATGAAAGTAGAGCTCACCATTTGCACAACTAGAGCTGTTTCGTTAAAGTTATGGTCAAATTCAGCCTTAATGGCTTCTGCCAATTTTTATATGACATCGTTGCTAATGGTTTATTAGTTTATTAATGACTTTATGCAATGAGGGAGTTTCTTAAATAATTTTTCTGAGTGGCGTTTCTCAATATTTATGGGAGATCGTTGGCTAATGATTTATTAACTTGCTAATGATTTTATGTAATGAGTGCTTCGTAAATAATCTTGCCTGAGTGGCGTCTGTCAGTTTTTATGTGAGATTGATTTTGGTAGTTAATAAACACATTGGAATTGAAATGTTCACTTTACTGGGTCATCCCTTCCACTCCCTTTAGATTTAAAGGTTAAACAAAGCAGGTGTAAGTAAAAACGTAGCAAGATGAATCTTGCTATAGATAATAATGACGACTTACGATTTGTGAAGATCATGAATGTGTATATGAATGTATAACTATTATTTAGTTGCTTTTGTAACCTAGTATATATAGCCTATTAATTAATTAGAGATGTAGTTCAGACACAATTAAATAAATAAATAAACCAGAGCTCCAAGAGCTAATAGAAAGCACTGATGCTCAAATCGTTCTGGGCACTGAAAGCTAGCTACAGCCGGAGATAAGTTAACGTGAAATTTTTGCAAAGGACCTAAGGGGGTTCAGAAAGGATAGGCTAAATACAGATAGCGGTGGCGTGTTTGGTGCTGTTATAAATAGTCTTGTAGCAATATTGAAATAGATAGTTCCTGTGAGTTAGCATGGATAGAGGTCATTCTTGAGAACCGAAATAAAATAATAATTGGATCATTTTACTGACCCCCCCCCCCCCCCCCAATTCAAATGACACAGTTGCTGAAAGGTTAAAGAAAACTTGTATCTAATTTCAAACAATTACCCGACTCACAAAATTATAGTTGGTGGTGACTTTAATTTACCCTCGATATGTTTTGGAAAATCCGTAGGTACGCATAAAACATCATCCGACATTGTGCTAAACACATTCTCCAAAAATTTTTTCGAGCAGTTCATGAGCCCACTTGAATAGTAAATGGTGGGGAAAATACGCTTTACCTCTTAGCAATAACTAACCCTGAGCTAAATAACGAGTATCAAAACGGATACAGGGATTCGTGAACACAGGGTTGTCGTAGCGAGACTGAATACCGTAACTCCCAAATCCACCAAAATAAATGAAAAATATATGTGTTCAAAAAAGCATATAAAAATTGGCTTGACGCCTTCCTGAGAGACAATCTCAACTCCTTCCAAATTAACTATGTAAGTGTTGACCAGGTATGGCTTACATTCAGAGAAATAGTATCGGCAGCAATTGAGAGATTTATACCAAACTTGACAAACTACGGAGTTTGACAAACTACGGAGCTGATCCCTCATGGTACAAAAAACAAGTGAGAACACTGTTGCAGAAACAACTAAAAAAGCATGCAAATTCAAAGGAACGCATAACCCTCAAGATCGGCAATCTTTTACAGAGGCTTTAAATTCAGCGCAGACTTCAATGCGAGATAGTTATAATAGTTTCCGTAACGAAACTTTGTCGCTAAACCAGTCAGAAACTCCAAAGAGATTTTGGTCGTATGTAAGGTATGCAAGCGGCAAGACACAATCAGTGCCTTGCGATAGCAATGGAAGCTCTATCGGTCACAGTGCTGCTAAAGCAAAGTTACTAAACAGAACCTTCCGAAATTCCTTCACCAAAGAAGACGAAGCAAATATTCCAGAATTCGAATCAAGAACAGCTGCCAACACGAGTAACTTAGAAGAAGACGTCCTCGGAGTACTAAAGCAACTTAAATCAGTTAACAAAAGTAATCAGACTGTATAACAATTAGGTGCCTTTCAGACTATGCTGATGCAGTACTTCCATGCCTAACAATCACATACAATAGCTCGCTCGATGAAAGATCCGTACCCAAAGGTTGGAAAGTTGCGCAGGTCACACAAATATTCAAGAATGGCAATAGGAGTAATCCACTAAATTACAATCCCATATCATTAACGTCGATATGCAGCAGGTTTTTGGAACATATACTATGTTCGAACGTTATGAATTACCTGGAAGAGAAAGGTCTATTGACACACAGTCAACACGGATTTAGAAAATACCGTTTTTGTGAAACACAACTAGCTCTTTACTGACACAATGTGCTGAGTGCTATGGACAAAGGATTTCAAATGGAATCCGTATTTTTAGATTTCCAGAACGCTTTTCACACCGTACCTCACAAGCGGCTTGTAATCAAGTTGCGTGCTTGTG
This sequence comes from Schistocerca piceifrons, assembly GCF_021461385.2. NCBI lineage: Eukaryota > Metazoa > Arthropoda > Insecta > Orthoptera > Acrididae > Schistocerca > Schistocerca piceifrons. The sequence goes on along the minus strand of NC_060143.1, from coordinate 484,075,788 downwards.
GAATATTTTTCCAGATACGCGACTGGATTCGTGATTTCCTGTCAGAGAGGTCAGAGTTCGTACTGACTGACGGAAAGTCGTCGAATAAAACAGAAGTGATTTCCGGCATTCCTAAAAGTAATGTTATTGCCCCACTGTTGGTCCTTTTCTGAATAAACAATTTAGGAGACAATCTGAGAATCCGTGTTATGTTGCCTGCCGACGATGCTGTCGTTTATTGTCTAGCACGGGCACCTGATCAGCAAAACGATTTAGATAATATATCTGTAAGGCGTGAAAGTTGGCAATTGACCCTAAATAATAGAAAGTGTGAGGTCGTCCACCTGAGTGCTAAAAGGAATCCGTTAAAATTCGGTTAAACGACAAATCAATCGAATCTAAAGGCCGTAATTGGCTCTTGCAGTATCGATTCGAGGTGCCAACGTCTTTGGCTGAGCGTACGTTCCAAGAGTGGAACATGACGGGGGTTCGGTGATGAATTTGGGAGCCATGTTGTGTTATTAAGTGGGCCTAATGGTCACTCTGCGAGATCGGGTTACTGCCAAGGGTTTTGTGACAGTTTTGGCTGATCAGTTCCATCCCCTACTACAATGTTTGCACCCAGTGGGTGCTGTGTTTCAAGACTGTGACACGGACCCTGTTCACACAGCTCACATCGTCCACAAGTGGATTTGTGTCCTCGTGGCTACCACAATCACCGGCAGTGCTTCAACCGGGGTCAGCTCCCGGCACGGGCGAGTGGGCGTAGCTCAACCGACGCGCAGTGTGCTGACTTCTACCTCAGGTAGGCCCGTTTCCCACCCATGTATCTGCAAGCAGTTCCGAATCGCTCAGAAAGGAAGCGCCTCTCTAGCTCACGAGAGGTTAAAAGTGTGCGTCGCTGAACCGCTCTGACGCGCAAACGTCAATTAAATGTCCATGTTTCGTCTCACGTTTTATTGGGAAGTCTCAAAGACGGTCTCGGTTTGTGGAAGGCCGGCATATACTAGATTCCGTGTCAATGTGGGAAGACTTATGTTGGACAGACAGTGCGAACCATCGAAGATCGTTGCCGAGAACATCACACGCTCGACTTGGGTACCCCAACAAGTCGGTTGTCGCAGAGCACTGTTTGTCCGGAAATCACGAAATGGACTACCAACTGTTGTGACTTGGCAAGACAGACAAGTCACAATGAGAGGAAGCCGAAAGGCACGCGTTAAGCTCACGCAGATTGGCGTGAGGTTTGGAATAGTTAAAGGAATTAATAGTAGCAAATAAAGTACGTAGTTGATGTAATACTTAACTTTAATCCACAATTGTAGAACATCTCTCTTGACGGTACATGTTATAACCACAATATAAAATATCAAATGCTATGGCGCCTTGCTAGGTCGTAGCAAATGACGTAGCTGAAGGCTATGCTAACTATCGTCTCGGCAAATGAGAGCGTAGTTGTCAGTGATCCATCTCTGGCTAAGTCGGCTGTACAACTGGGGCGAGTGCCAGGACGTCTCTCTAGACCTGCCGTGTGGCGGCGCTCGGTCTGCTATCACTGACAGTGGCGACACGCGGGTCCGACGTACACTAACGGACCGCGGCCGATTTAAAGGCTACCACCTAGCAAGTGTGGTGTCTGGCGGTGACACCACACCAACATACCAGGGTCCTGGCACAGACATCTAAATACCGGGACAGCGTCGTTAGAGAGGCTATTCAAATTCGTACCAGGGACGGACTCATCACCGAGATTGCGGCTACAACCTCAGCAGGGCATGGGAACCAGCATTGAGTCTAATTAAAAAGACGCTCAGCAAAGGAAACGAACGGGCGACTAGGGCAGACGAGGCAATTACACCGACGCCACCACAGACGCCGACGCCAGCGTCTCGCCGACCGCTGACGCGAGGGCGCGGACCGCGGAGAGAACGCCTCGCGAGGGGAGAGGATTTAGGACGGCCGCCCGCCCTCAGGAGCTCAGTTCGTCAGCGCACCTGACGATGGCCACGTATCTGACCGCCGAAACATTGTGCCCGTTGGACACTACAGACCGGCAGTACACCCGTGGACCGTTCCAGTTGCTAGGCGTGTTTCTGCATTTGAAAGATGATGTCTATTCCCGTTCCTCGCCAGTCGCATACGAGTGACCCTAGGATCGCCACTATGACAGTACAAATTAGGTTCGCTTTAAATACACGCTCTAGTTAACCGTTGAGATTGGCCGTGGTGAGTTGATGTTAGTCAAGAAAGCCTATAGCACGTCAAAGACGCCATTATGAACGCCTTACAGAGTTTGAACGAGAAGCTGCATATTCCTTCTGCGATACTGCAGACTTGGCAGGAATGTAGCCACTGTACTTGATTGCTGTCAGCAGGCGGTCACGAGAGTGTACGACAGAAAGAAGGCCGACCTCCGGATGGCCACATGGCACTACCGAGAGGGGAGACCATCATATTAGGAGTATGGCTCTGGCGCATTGTACCGCATCTCCAGCTGCAATATAAGCATCAGTTCACAGTACAGAATGAACTGTTACAAGTCGGTTACCGCAAGGACAGCTCCGAGTCAGACGCCGTATAGCGTGCGTTCCACTGATCCCAAACCATCGCCATGGGCGACTTCAGTGGTGTCAAGCGAGAGTTCATTGCATGGCAGGTTTTCGATCACACCTGGTTCTGCCTTGATAACAGTAATGCTCATATGTTGGTTATTAGGAGGCCATCTGAGGGCTGTGGCCTACAACCAACTAGTCTCCATGCTAGACACAGTGGATCTACAGCTGGAATTATGGTTTGTATGACAGTAGGAGCACTCTCCTGGTTATCCTATGCACCCCGACTGCAAATTTGTGCATCAGTCTAGTGAATCGACCTGTTGTGCTGCCATTCATGCACAGCCTTCCAGGGGAATTTTTCAACAGAATAACGCTCGTCCGCACATCACTCTTTTAAAGCAACGTTCTCTACAGTCCACAACGGGCATTACCCATCGCTGTTTTGCCTGACCAAGTGCAACAAACTAACATGCTTCACATGTGCAACACATGCACGTTTGCATGCTTGCATTCAATATTACAGTGGTTACGCCTGTTACTAATGTAGCAGCATTTCACAATTGCAGTGGCTTATCTCGCACATTAACATGTGATTTTGCAATGTTAATCATTTAAATATGTTACCTTCACAAACGTAGTTCCGGAATTTTATTACTCTACTTAGAATGGGTCAAACGGTTCTGAGCATTATGGGACTTAACATCTGAGGTCAACAGTCCCCTGGAACTTAGAACTACTTAAACCTAACTAACCTAAGGACATCACACACATCCATGACCGAGGCAGGATTCGAACCTGCGACCGTAGCGGTCGCGCGGTTCCAGACTGTAGCGCCTAGAATCTCTCGGCCACACCGGCCGGCCTAATCTACTCTAATTATTTTTAGGTGTTGCGATTTTTGTTTTCCGCCAGTGTGCGGTTACGCTGAAATAAATATTGTTGTTGTTGTGGTCTTCAGTCCCGAGACTGGTTTGATGCAGCTCTCCATGCTACTCTATCCTGTGGAAGCATCTTCATCTCCCAGTACTTATTGCAGCCTACATCCTTTTGAATCTGCTTAGTGTATTTCTCTCTTGGTCGCACTCTAGATTTTTACCCTCCACGCTGCCCTCGAATACTAAATTGGTGATCCCTTGATGCCTCAGAACATGTCCTACCAACCGATCCCTTCTTCTTGTCAAGTTGTGCCACAAACTCCTCTTCTCCCCAATTCTATTCAGTACCTCCTCATTAGTTATGTGATTTACCCATGTAATCTTCAGCATTCTTCTGTAGCACCACATTTCGAAAGCTACTATTCTCTTCTTGTCCAAACTATTTATCGTCCATGTTTCACTTCCATACGTGGCTACACCCCATAAAAATACTTTCAGAAATGACTTCCTGACACTTTAATCTATACTCGATGTTAACAAATGTCTCTTCTTCAGAAACGCTTTCCTTGCCATTGCCAGCTTACATTTTATATCCTCTCTACTTCGACCATCATCAGTTATTTTGCTCCCCAAATAGCAAAACTCCTTTACTGCTTTAAGTGTCTCATTTCTCAATCTAATCACCTCAGCATCACCCGACTTAAATCGACTACATTCCATTGTCCTCGTTTCGCTTTTGTTGATCTTCATCTTATATCCTCCTTTCAAGACATTATCCATTCCGTTCAACTGCTCTTCCAAGTCCTTTGCTGTCTCTGACAGAATTACAATGTCATCGGCAAACCTCAAAGTTTTTATTTCTTCTCATTTTAATACCTACTCCGAATTTTTCTTTTGTTTTCTTCACTGCTTGCTCAATATACAGACTGAATGACATCGGGGAGAGCCTACAACCCTGTCTCACTCCCTTCCCAACCACTGCTTCCTTTTCATGTCCCTCGACTCTTAAACTGCGATCTGCTTTCTGTAAAAATTGTAAATAGCCTTTCGCTCCCTGTATTTTACCCCTGCCACCGTCAGAATTTGAAAGAGAGTATTCCAATCAACATTGTCAAAAGCTTTCTCTAGGTCTACAAATGCTAAAAACGTAGTTTTGCCTTTCCTTAATCTAGCTTCTAAGATAAGTCGTAGGGTCAGTATTCCCTCACATGTTCCAATATTTCTACGGAATCCAAACTGATTTTCCCCGAGGTCGGCATCTACTAGTTTCTCCATTCGTCTGTAAAGAATTCGCGTTAGTATTTTGAAGCTCTGGCTTATTAAACTGATTGTTCGGTAATTTTCACATCTGTCAACACCTGCTTTCCTTGGGATTGGAATTATTATATTCTTCTTGAAGTCTGGGGGGTATTTCGCCTGTCTCATACATCTTGCTAACCAGGTGGCAGAGTTTTGTCAGAACTGGCTCTCCCAAGGATGTCAGTAGTTCCAATGGAATGTTGTCTACTCCCGGGGCCTTGTTTCGACACAGATCTTTCAGTGCTCTGTCAAACTCTTCGCACAGTATCGTATCTCCTATTTCATCTTCATCTACATCCGCTTCCATTTCCATAATATTGTCCTCAAGTACATCACCCTTGTATAGACCCTCTATATACTCCTTCCACCTTTCTGCTTTCCCTTCTTTGCTTAGAACTGGGTTTCCATCTAAGCTTTTGATATTCATACAATTGGCTCTCTTTTCTCCAAAGGTCTCTTTAATTTTCCTGTAGGCAGTATCTATCTTACCCCTAATGAGATAAGCCTCTACATCCTTACATTTGTCTTCTAGCCATCCCTGCTTAGCCATTTTGCTCTTCCTGTCGATCTCATTTTTGAGACGTTTGTATTCCCTTTTGCCTGCTTCATTTACTGCATTTTTATATTTTCTCCTTTCATCAATTAAATTCAATATTTCTTCTGTTACCCAAGGAGTTCTACTAGCCCTCGTCTTTTTCCCTACTTGATCCTCTGCTGCCTTCACTACTTCATCCCTCAAAGCTACCCATTCTTCTTCTACTGTATTTCTTTCCCCCATTCCTGTCAATTGTTCCCTTATCCTCTCCGTGAAACCCTGTACAACCTCTGGTTCTTTCAGTTTATCCAGGTCCCATTCCGTTAAATTCCCACCTTTTTGCAGTATCTTCAGTTTTAATCTACAGTTCATAACCAGCAGATTGTTGTCAGAGTCCACATCTGCCCCTGGAAATGTCTTACAATTTAAAACCTGGTTCCTAAATCTCTGTCTTACCATTATATAATCTATCTGAAACCTGTCAGTATCTCCAGGATTCTTCCATGTATACAACCTTCTTTTATGATTCTTGAACCAAGTGTTCGCTATGATTAAGTTATGCTCTGTGCAAAATTCTACCAGGCGGCTTCCTCTTTCATTTCTTGCCCCCAGTCCATATTCATCTACTACGTTTCCTTCTCTCCTTTTTCCTACTACCGAATTCGAGTCACCCATGACTATTAAATTTTCGTCTCCCTTCACTACCTGAATAATTTCTTTGATTTCATCATACATTTCTTCAATTTCTTCGTCATCTGCAGAGCTAGTTGGCATATAAACTTGTACTACTGTAGTGGGCGTGGGCTTCGCGTCTATCTTTGCCACAATAGTGCGTTCACTATGCTGTTTGTAGTAGCTTACCCGTACTCCTATTTTTTTTATTCATTATTAAACAAACTCTTGCATTACCCCTATTTGATTTTGTATTTATAATCCTGTATTCGCCTGACCAAAAATCTTGTTCCTTCTGCCACCGAACTTCACTAATTCCCACTGTATCTAACTTTAACCTATCCATTTCCCTTTTTAAGTTTTCTAACCTACCTGCCCGGTTAAGGGAACTGATATTCCACTCTCCGATCCGTAGAACGCCAGTTTTCTTTCTCTTGATAACGACGTTCTTTTGAGTAGTCCCCGCCCGGAAATCCGAATGGGGGACTATTTTACCTCCGGAACATTTTACCCAAGATGATGCCATCATCATTTTACCATAGAGTAAAGCTGCATGCCCTCGGGATAAATTACGGCTGTAGTTTCCCCTTGCTTTCAACCTTCGCAGTACCAGCACAGCAAGGCCGTTTTGGATAGTGTTACAAGGCCAGATCAGTCAATCATCCAGACTGTTGCTCCTGCAACTACTGAAAAGGCTGCTGCCCTCTTCAAGAACCACACGTCCGTCTGGCCTGTCAACAGATACCCCTCCGTTGTGGTTGCACCTACGGTACGGCCATCTGTATCGCTGAGGCACGCAAGCCTCCCCACCAACGGCAAGTGCAAGGTCCATGGTTCAAGGGGGAGGGGGGGGGGGGGGGATGAATATTAGCTGTATCTAAAATGTTTCATGCCAATTTAACATTTGTTGAATGTCGCTTTCACGGTACTGCAGTTTTGATAGCCACCATTGTATAAGCAGGTTTATAGAATCTTTATCCTTTTTACTATTTCTTATTTAACATAAAATACTACCTAGTATATCTGAAAGTGAGCAACAAATACAGGGTGTTTCAAAATGAACATACCGTTTTAAGGCATGAAAGAACAACTTAAACAGTATTCCTTACAACTATCCAATGTGAGCATTGCTCGTTACACAGCACGCATCGAGCTGACAGGCGGGTTTTTCCCAAGTCACGTACTCCAGCTTGTAGCGCAGGTAGACACACGTGATCCTTTATGAACCACAAAGCTAAAAATCGCTTGGCATCAGATCAGGTGATGGTGGCGGCCATGCGTAACAAGCTCTGCCATCCCGCCCCTTACAATAAACGTCGTTTAACCAATCGCGTGGTGTGTCCTGTCAGAGACGGCACACCATCTTGCTCCCAAATAACGTCCTGTGGTTCAGCTTCTTCCAGTACAAAGAAAGAGCCATAGTTCTAACGCATCAAGGTACGAAGCACCAGCTACAATTGCTGCACAGAAAAAGAAAGGCTCTTAAACTTTCCGCTGGGATGTGACACAAGGAACACATAATTTAGGGAAGTCTCGTTTCCACTGTGCCATCTCCTGGGGATTTGGTGACCCCCAACACACACATTATGTGTGTTCACATTTACACTTACATGAAATGTCGAGTCATAACTCAAGACGACACGATCCAGAAAAGCTTCGTGGTCATGCACCAACATTTTGTTCGCCAAGTTGGTAAGTAGACCATAGTCTCTAGGCTCAGACAAATTCAGCAACGCTGGAATATATCAACTCACTTGCAACTCCTGTCAGGCCTAATACAGACGACAAACAAGCAGAAACTTCCGAACGACGTACACAGAGCACATGAGAGCTTTAAAGAGTGACAGCAGACATTCAACTTTTGCAGAACATCTAATGAACAAAAACCATAATCCAAGTAATATCGAAAACGATCTACACATTCTGAGAAACAGCAACAGTCTATACCGACAACAAACAATAGAAGAAAATTACTACATACAAAAGGCTATAGTCGAAGGGAAAAATGTAATAAACGAAAACACAACACTTTGTAACAATACACATTTTACCGCTCTGAGAGAACTGACCAAGAACACAGAACAGAAATCACACACACGCAAAAGAACCACTTCCCCATCACACACAGAGCCATAAATAATGAACAGAAGTTGTCGTAATTCGCGCTACAGTTTTTCATAGCCTTTCTCGCCACATGCGATACACCTCTCACGACACACGCGAACAGCAAGATGGCGTAATGTTCTGGATCAGAAACAGAGTGCGAAAGTTTTGTTTTTCTGTGTATACATACCATCCAACGAACGTGAGTACACGAATAGCTAAGTAACGGCTCACTACACACCAAATAACTGGTTTCCACAACACTACCACAACCCTAAGTATATATTTCTGACGTACGAAGTTCAGCTTTTAGTATTTTGTTTACTAACAGCCGCTCACATGGTTGCAGGTGACATGATGTTCGCTAAGTAAGAAACGGCAACAGATAAAAAGCGCACAGAAAATATGTCGCAGACAGCGACAATAATTGCTTAGAAACATGCTGTAACATACAATAAATAAAGTAGTATAAAAGTAAGTCCATAGAAAACTATATTTCAAAAAACGAATAGTAAAAATGTAATAATGTGCTACTGTGTTTCTGCATGTTTCAGGTTAAAAAAACCGCAATGAAGATGGTGATATCTGTCGACGAAACTAGTTTGGGAGAATAACGAAATAAACGAATAACAAGGTGTTTTGCAAGAAGGCGGACTTAGTTTCCTGATATTACTGTTTTTCTATGCAAATCACTAGGCTTTAGAGCTTGTAACAGGTTCACAAGCAAAAATATTTGAGCTACTCTTTCATTCGATGTACTATTTATAATCGTAAGTTGAATACAATAATTGCTACAACATATTAAAACAGGTATATTCGTTCTGAAACACCCTGCACTTACAGAAAAGTCGTTTTTTATTTCGATGCAAATTTGAGAACTTTTTTTGTATGAAACACTATGGTTATCTGAAAGACGATTTTGTTGCAGGTAACATTACACCGCCTCTGATGAATCACAAGCGACTGCTGTTTTAAAAAAGGTCATCTGATAGTGCCACATCAATTAGCGTCCATTACTGCGACAATTTGGTGACGCGGTGGGCCATAAAAAATGTACTGCAGAGAGCCTGGAAAAATTTGAAAGTTGGCTTCATCTGTGATGAGAGACATTGGTCGTCGTTAATTTTGGAAGGCTTCATTTTTGGGGCCGTCCTGGTAATTGCGACATCCGTCCGCTGTCGTCGCTCTGCGATGTGTGATAATTAGCCGCTGACCGCGACCAGTAGCCACAACCCCACAGCGGGACGCTGCCCGATAATTGCAACTCGTCATTCCGGGAGCAGCGGTGCGTCTGGTCATCGCGATTGGTACCAAAACAAAGCATGCAGCCATCACAACAAGCTCTGTGTGTGTGTGCGTGTGTGTGTGTGTGTGTGTGTGTTTAGGGGGGAGGGAGGCGCTAACGCGCGCGTCCAGCCGGAAAACCTACGCTCGCTGCAAGGGCTTCTCTGGAATTTCATAGCAAAGCTTTTGGTAGATCCATCTTTACAATGAAATGACAACCCTTAGCTGCTTACAGGCGTTGACATACGTCAACGGGGACAAATGAAAATGTGTGCCCCGACCGGGACTCTGAACCCGGGATCTCTGTGCTTACATGGCAGACGCTGTATCCATCTGAGCCACCAAGGACACAGAGGCTAGTGCGACTGTAGGAATTTATCTCTGGCACGCCTCCCTCGAAACCCACATTCTCAACATATTGTCCCGCACTACATTCGTAGTGCCCCCGCCCACTATACTCATTACTCGCGGCGCGTTGCCGATTCCCGTAAGAGTTCGGGCACTGTTTGTGCATTCGAACAGAAGAAGAAGATGGTCAAGAGGCCGGTGGGCCTTAAATATATAGAGGGTGGTACATTGATCGTCACCGGGCCAAATACCTTACGAAATAAGCGTCAAACGAAAAAACTACAAAGAACGAAACTCGTCTAGCTTGAAGGGAGAAATCAGATGGCGCTATGGTTGGCCCACTGGAGCGCGCTGCCATAGGTCCAATGGATATCAACTGCGCTTTTTTTAAAATAGGAAACCCCAATTTTTATTACATATTCGTGTAGTCCGTAAATAAATACGAATGTTTTAGTTGGACCACTTTTTCCGCTTTGTGATAGATACCGCTTGAACCGCACGCGATCTATGTGCCAGACATCCATCATGTTGGAAATACATCGCCACTCCGTCATGCAGTGAAACATCTTGTGGTAACATCGGTAGAACTTTACGTAGGAAATCAGCTTACATTGCACCACTTAGATTGCCATCGAAAAAATTGGGGCCAGTTATCCCTCCTCCCATAATGCTGCACCATATATTAACCCGACAACGTCGCTGATGTTCCACTTGTCGCAGCCATCGTGGATTTTCCGTTGCCCAATAGTGCATATTATGCCGGTTTACGTTGCCGCTGTTGGTGAATGACGCTTCGTCGCTAAACAGAACGCGTGCAAAAACTCTGTCATCGTCCCGTAATTTCTCTTGTGCCCAGTGGCAGAACTGTACCCGACGTTCAAAGTCGCCGGCATGCGATTCCTGGTACATAGAAATATGGAACGGGTGCAGTCGATGTTGATGTAGCAAACTCAACACCGACGTTTTTGAGATTCCTGATTCGCGCGCAATTTGTCTGCTACTGATGTGCGGATTGGCCGCGACAGCAGCTAAAACACCTACTCGGGCATCATCATTTGTTGCAGGTCGTGATTGACGTTTCACCTGTGGCTGAACACTTCCTGTTTTCTTAAATAACGTAACTATGCGGCAAACGGTCCGCACACTTGGATGATGTCGTCCAGGATACCGAGCAGCATGCTTAGCACACGCCCGTTGGACATTTTGATCACAATAGCCATACATCAACACGATATCGACCTATTCCGCAATTGGTAAACGGTCCATTTTAACACCGGTAATGTATCACGAAGAAAATACCGTCCGCACTGCCGGAACGTTACGTGATACCACGTACTTATACGTTTGTGACTATTACAGCACCATCTATCAGAAAGGGAAAAAAGTGGTCCAACAAAATCATTCATATTTCTTTGCGTACTGCACGAATATGTAATAAAAATGGGGGCTCCTATTTAAAAAAAAAAACGCCGTTGATATCCGTTTGACCTATAGCAGCGCCATCTAGCGAGCCAACCATAGCGCCATCTGGTTTCCCCCTTCAAGCTAGACGAGTTTCGTTCTTTGTAGCTTTTATTCATTTGATGCTTATTTCGTGAGATTTTGGCCCGGTCACTATCAATGGACCGCCCTGTACATAGTAAGATGGTATGTGTTCTTTCGGACACCGAAAGAACAGATACCATCGGTGACCATGCAGCTCGTTAGAATGAAATTACAATGAAATAAAAACCCTTAGCTGCTTACAGGCAGCTTACATACGTCAACCGAGACAGATGAAAATGTGTGCCCCGACCGGGACTCGAACCCGAGATCTCCTGCTTACATGGCAGACGCTCTATCCATCCTTTTTTTTATCTCATTTTGTTCGTTATAGTTCGTTGCAATTGTTCGTGGCGGACGTCTCCTGACTTCCATCTAAGCCACTGCGGACACACAGAACAGTCCGACTGGAGGGATTTATCTCTGGCACGCCTCCCGCTAAACCCACATTCTCAACGTTTAGTCCCGCACTACAATCGTAGTGCCCCCGCACATTATACTCATTGCTCGCGGTGCGTTGCCGATTCCCGTAAGAGTTCGGGCACGGTTTGTGCATTCGTACAGAAGAAGAAGGTGGTCAAGTGGCCGGTGAGCCTTAGCTATGTAGATACTTAGTATAGATCCATCTTTATCTAACAAATATGCTGATTAGCAGGTTTCAACCTTTTCACTCGTGCGAGAAAAAAAAAAGGTAGGAAATTTTTCTTTTCATATTTTCCAGCAACTAATAAGAACGCATGACATAGATGTAAATGAAATAGTTTTGTGATGGTTCACTAACTCGTAAACGAGGTCCAAGTATGTGGACATCGAGACTCACTTATCGTGAATACGTACCAGTCTTCGCTTTATGGCTTCTTTCCCCCTTCTTCTATAAAAGCGTATTATTCAGTATTATACGTATTTTATTCGAAACAGTGAAATTTATATGTTAATTCACACAGAAAATTGGATTCTTAATGCTAATTTTTTGTAATGTATGATCTACAATACAGATTTTCGGTAATGCTCTAAAACAGCTTAATAAATGTAAGAAAGTAATAATCATACAGTAATTTCTGGCAAGTAATAATTTTCACCTGCCAGTAAATAAATCTATTTCGTTTTGTGATGAACTTCAAAACAATTATTTATCACAATGCACAAATAAATTCCACATTTGACGCACATGTCTCTTATCTTGCAATTGCAGCCAGGTTACCTGTATTTTGAGTTATTCCTCGCCTAACCAAATTTTGATAGTTGGCTAGCATTGTAAAACCTAACTACTGTAATCGATTGGAACGCAGCTCTTCTTGGCTTCCTATTCACGTTTTCTACGTCATCTGCATCTTCACTGCCAGGGTAATTCACTCTACAAGGACGTCCTCTTCTCTTATCTACTGGCACGTCTTCTTAACGATCAGTTTCATTAAGATCAGTAGGACAGTCAAAACCGAGAATTCGTCATCTTCCCAGTCAGATAATTCCGTACTGCTGTCATTAAGAAGAACGTCTGGTTCCTCACTTAATATTTGCTGTTGAGTGTAGAAGTAACAGTTTTTGCAGTATTCCATTATCGAAGACCAAACTGAAACTGCCCGTCCGGCTAGCCGCATAGTCTGCCGCGATGCTTCCCTAGCGGGAAGGCGTGCCGGTCCCCGCCACTAATCAGCCCGGAGGATTAGTGTCGAGGTCCGGTGTGCCAGCCAGACTGTGGATGGTTTTAAAGGCGGTTTTCCATCTGCCTCGGCGAATGCGGACTGGTTCCCCTTATTCCGCTTCAGTTACGCAATGTCGGTGAATGCTGTGCAAACACTATATCCACGTACGCGTACACCATCACCTTAATTACTCTACCATGCAAACATTTGGGGCTACACTCGTCTAGTATGAAACGTTCCTGGTGGGGGCGGGGGGGGGGGAGGGGGGGAGGGAGGGGGTCGGAAGGGGTTCCACTGGGGACCGAACCGCACAATAACCCTGGGTTCCGTGTGGGGCAGTGATGATGTGGGTGGACTGCTGTGGCCTGTTGTAGGGTTGTGAACCACTGAGGGCTACGGCAGGACGAAGCCTCTCCGTCGTTTCTACGTCCCCGGTTTAATACACACAATACAAACTGAAATTAGCAAACATGCATAATGTCCTGACCTTCAGAAAATGTGTTATTTCATAGTAACGATCAGCATTTATGCAAATTGGAACTAATTGAAAACATTTAGGATTGTGTATGTTAAAACAACACAGATTCTCAGTCTATAATCTAAGCACTACAAGGACCACATTCACGGACGATCGGTATATAAGCGGAAAAATGCGTCTGTTTAGGAGAAAAAAAATGAACGATGGTCCGCAAGTGTGGACCGAGAGAACGAAGAGGCTAATACTCAGGCAAAAGTTAAGTATACTACAGGAAAAAAGATAAATAAATAAATAAAATATGTAGTTGTTAAACGTTTTGTGTTGACTGTTACCCACTGTATAAATTAAACTGTTAGTAAGCTGCTACTTACTATTGGCTGTCGAAAAGGCTGACTAAGCAAACAGAAATGACCTTCTGTCTTATCAAAACCAAGGGCCTCAGCATTAAGAGCCATTCTAGAGTCAAGCGCAAGGGCACAGACGAAATAGATGGAAAGACCACAATGAAGGTGTCTACAAGAGGGTATGCTTGTATGAAGAAATGGAAGCCGATATAGAAGAAATAGGAAATCAAATATAAGAGTCGGAGTTTAAAGGGAGCTTTGGAAGGAAGTCTTGAGATAAAATAAGGCAGAAAGAACAGATAACATGCATTTCTACGTCATTGGAGGAAGTGGCAATCAAAAGACAATTCAAGATGGTGTGTAGAATCTAAGAGATTGGCGGTACACCACCAGGCTTTTGGAAGATCAAGATCGAAGTGCACAAATTGAAAAGAATGCCAGACAGGGATCAAGTCTTTGCCCTATCGTTCAGCCTACACATAGGACAAGTAATGACGGAAATAAATGAGAAGTTAAAGAGTGGGAGAAAAGTTTAGGGGGAAGGATATCAATGATAAAATTCCCTGATATCATTGCTATACACAGTGACCGTGAAGAAGAATTTTTTCACGGATTTGTGGAATGGAATAGTATAACGAGACGATAATATAGACTAAGAGTAAATCGAAGAAAGACGAAAGTACAGACAAGTAGCAGAAATGAGATTAGCGACTCTTAACATCAAAATTGGTGAACAAGGAGTACACGAAGCTGAGGAAGTCTGCTACATAAAGTATGAGAGATGAAGCAAGAAGGGCGTTAAGAGCAGACTAACATTGGTAAAGAGGACATTCGTGACCGAAAAAGTCTAATAGTATTAAACACAAGTCTTAATTTGATAAGTAAATTTCTGGGAATATATGTTTGTAGCACAGCATTGTATGGAAGTGAAACAAGGACGGTGGGAAAACGGAAAACGGAAAGAACTGAAGCGTTTGAGATGGAATGCTGTAGCGCTATCTACAGATTTAGGCGTATTGGTATGATAAGAGGGGTTCTACGCAAAATCGGCGAAAAAAAAGAGATGGTAAACAAGAAGATGGGACAGGATGACAGAACACAGGAAATAAGTTCATTGATAGTGGAGGGAGCTGCAGAAAGTAAAAACTTCAAGGGAAGACGGAAATAGGATACATCCCACAAGTAACTGAGGATTTCGAGTGCAAGTGCTACTCTGAGATGAAGAAGTTGGCACAAAAGAGGAATGTTGTTGTTGTTGTTGTTGTTGTTGTGGCCTTCAGTCCCGAGACTGGTTTGATGCAGCTCTCCATGCTACTCTATCCTGTGCAAGCTTCTTCATCTCCCAGTACCTACTGCAATCTACATCCTTCTGAATCTGCTTAGTGTATTCATCTCTTGGTCTCCCTCTACGATTTTTACCCTCCACGCTGCCCTCCAATACTAAATTGGTGATCCCTTGATGCCTCAGAGTATGTCCTACCAAACGATCCCTTCTTCTAGTCAAGTTGTGCCACAAACTTCTCTTCTCCCCAATCCTGTTCAATACTTCCTCATTAGTTATGTGATTTACCCATCTAATCTTCAGCATCCTTCTGTAGCACCACATTTCGAATGCTTCTATTCTCTTCTTGTCCAAACTATTTATCGTCCATGTTTCACTTCCATACATGGATACACTCCACACAAATACTTTCAGAAACGACTTCCTGACACTTAAATCTATACTTGATGTTAACAAATTTCTCTTCTTCATAAAAGCATTCCTTGCCATTGCCAGCTTACATTTTATATCCTCTCTACTTCGACCATCATCACTTATTTTGCTCCCCAAATAGCAAAACTCCTTTACTACTTTAAGTGTCTCATTTCCTAATCTAATTCCATCAGCTTCACCCTACTTAATTCGACTACATTCCATTATCCTAGTTTTGCTTTTGTTGATGTTCATCTTATATCCTCCTTTCAAGACACTATCCATTCCATTCAACTGCTCTTCCAAGTCCTTTGCTGTCTCTGACAGAATTACAATGTCATCGGCGAACCTCAAAGTTTTTATTTCTTCTCCATGGATTTTAATACCTACTCCAAATTTTTTTTTTGTTTCCTTTACTGCTTGCTCAATATACAGATTGAACAACATCGGGGAGAGGCTACAACCCTGTCTTACTCCCTTCCCAACCACTGCTTCCCTTTCATGTCCCTCGACTCTTATAACTGCCATCTGGTTACTGTACAAATTGTAAATAGCCTTTCGCTCCCTGTAGTTTACCCCTGCCACCTTTAGAATTTGAAAGAGAGTATTCCAGTCAACATTGTCAAAAGCTTTCTCTAAGTCTACAAATGCTAGAAAGGTAGGTTTGCCTTTCCTCAATCTTTCTTCTAAGATACGTCGTAAGGTCAGTATTGCCTCACGTGTTCCAGTGTTTCTACGGAATCCAAACTGATCTTCCGTGAGGTTGGCTTCTACTAGTTTTTCCATTCGTCTGTAAAGAATTCGTGTTAGTATTTTGCAGCTGTGACTTATTAAACTGATAGTTCGGTAATTTTCACATCTGTCAACACCTGCTTTCCTTGGGATTGGAATTAATATATTCTTCTTGAAGTCTGATGGTATTTCGCCTGTTTCATACATCTTGCTCACCAGATGGTAGAGTTTTGTCAGGACTGGCTCTCCCAAGGCCGTCAGTAGTTCCAATGGAATGTTGTCTACTCCGGGGGCCTTGTTTCGACTCAGGTCTTTCAGTGCTCTGTCAAACTCTTCACGCAGTATCGTATCTCCCATTTCATCTTCATCTACATCCGCTTCCATTCCCATAATATTGTCCTCAAGCACATCGCCCTCGTATAGACCCTCTGTATACTCCTTCCACCTTTCTGCTTTCCCTTCTTTGCTTAGAACTGGGTTTCCATCTGAGCTCTTGATATTCATACAAGTCGTTCTCTTATCTCCAAAGGTCTCTTTAATTTTCCCGTAGGCAGTATCTATCTTACCCCTAGTGAGATAAGCCTCTACATCCTTACATTTGTCCTCTAGCCATCCCTGCTTAGCCATTTTGCACTTCCTGTCGATCTCATTTTTCAGAGGTTTGTATTCCTTTTTGCCTGCTTCATTTACTGCATTTTTATATTTTCTCCTTTCATCAATTAAATTCAATATTTCTTCTCTTACCCAAGGATTTCTACCAGCCCTCGTCTTTTTACCTACTTGATCCTCTGCTGCCTTCACTACTTCATCCGTCAAAGCTACCCATTCTTCTTCTACCGTATTTCTTTCCCCATTCCTGTCAATTGCTCCCTTATGCTCTCCCTGAAACTCTGTACAACCTCTGGTTCTTTCAGTTTATCCAGGTCCCATCTCCTTAAATTCCCACCTTTTTGCAATTTTTCAGTTTTAATCTACAGGTCATAACCTATAGATTGTGGTCAGAGTCCACATCTGCCCCTGGAAATGTCTCACAATTTAAAACCTGGTTCCTAAATCTCTGTCTTACCATTATATAATCTATCTGATACCTTTTAGTATCTCCAGGGTTCTTCCATGTATACAACCTTCTTTCATGATTCTTGAACCAAGTGTTAGCTATGATTATGTTGTGCTCTGTGCAAAATTCTACCAGGCGGCTTCCTCTTTCATTTCTTAGCCCCAATCCATATTCACCGACTATGTTTCCTTCTCTCCCTTTTCCTACACTCGAATTCCAGTCACCCATGACTATTAAATTTTCGTCTCCCTTCACTGTCTGAATAATTTCTTTTATTTCATCATACATTTCTTCAATTTCTTCGTCATCTGCAGAGCTAGTTGGCATATAAACTTGTACTACTGTAGTAGGTGTGGGCTTCGTATCTATCTTTGCCACAATAATGCGTTCACTATGCTGTTTGTAGTAGCTTACCCGCATTCCTATTTTCCTATTCATTATTAAACCTACTCCTGCATTACCCCTATTTGATTTTGTGTTTATAACCCTGTAGTCACCTGACCAGAAGTCGTGTTCCTCCAGCCACCGAACTTCACTAATTCCCACTATATCTAACTTCAACCTATCCATTTCCCTTTTTAAATTTTCTAACCTACCTCCCCGATTAAGGGATCTGACATTCCACGCTCCGATCCGTAGAACGCCAGTTTTCTTTCTCCTGATAACGGCATCCTCCTGAGTAGTCCCCGCCCGGAGATCCGAATGGGGGACTATTTTACCTCAGGAATATTTTACCCAAGAGGACGCCATCATCATGCAATCATACAGTAAAGCTGCATGCCCTCGGGAAAAATTACGGCTGTAGTTTCCCCTTGCTTTCAGCCGTTCGCAGTACCAGCACAGCAAGGCCGTTTTGGTTATTGTTACAAGGCCAGATCAGTCAATCATCCAGACTGTTGCCCTTGCAACTACTGAAAAGGCTGCTGCCCCTCTTCAGGAACCACACGTTTGTCTGGCCTCTCAACAGATACCCCTCCGTTGTGGTGTACGGCTATCTGTATCGCTGAGGCACGCAAGCCTCCCTACCAACGGCAAGGTCCATGGTTCATGGGGGGGAAAAGAGGAATACGTTACAAGTAATACCAAGCTAC
Source organism: Schistocerca piceifrons (assembly GCF_021461385.2). NCBI lineage: Eukaryota > Metazoa > Arthropoda > Insecta > Orthoptera > Acrididae > Schistocerca > Schistocerca piceifrons. Next base: position 484,057,558 of record NC_060143.1, on the reverse strand, counting down.
TCAAAGACTGACGAGTCAAAAGACATAGTGTAACATAAGGTTTTTCAGGAGACAGCCTTCTTACAATGTAGAAAATAATGTGAAGTACATAGACATGAAATAATAAATAAACAGTAATGTCAATGAAACTGCAAAATTTCAGAGATAAAAAACGTAAGGCATAGATTTATCTGTTTCCTCATATTATTTAAGACGTTGTATTCTATACATGAACTTCTAACAGTAAATAAACTGTAACTCGCTTCTGCTTATTCACACATAGAATACCTCTGGTTTCTCAGGCTAATTGTCGAGATTTATCATAATGTTGCTCTGAGGAGAAATTTACTGATCTACTTAGTTTTTAGTGAGGTATGTATTTGGCCTGCGCTGAAGGATAACGATGTAGGAGTGCTGGGTTGCCATTTTTAATGCTATTCCACAGGGGAGAATTCACGACATGCAGCATTTAATTATTACAGGGTCGACATATTGTTTAACCTTTCTCAAAATGCACTGACACGTGCACGAAAGAAAATACAAAAATGATTTTAAGTTAAATGAGGCGCGAACAGTTGGGATTGAGCTTCATTGATTCAGTATTTGTTTTAACACGCGAATGAACAATTTAGAGGACCTTTAATTTCCGTTTTGTTACAATTTGCGAGATTTTTCCGCTTGGTTTCCCTCCACTGTTTTTGAAGAAGAAAGATACCAGTTTTCTGATTGGCCTCCCCACCTCCCATGTCATCCATGCGGTGCGCGCCAGTATTGGCGTAGCGGGCAATTCTTCCTGGTATTAAACCCTCTGTGATTTTTTATCCCGAAAATCATAACAAAATAAACATGAGATGCTAGGTCGCTTTGTGCCTTAGAATACTAATTGTTTTGAAGTGGGATAAGCCGCAAAGACAGCATCTGGCGTAAAAATAATCATGTTTAGTTTGCAGTTAAGATACGATTTGAGCAAACTCCTTACTGAAGCTGATTCTGCGCTTTGTTAACACCTGTTCTTCTTTACAATCTATTGTCACACTTGTTATCAGTTTCCTCCATTATTATGCGTTGGTAATTTGTACATGAACTGAAGACAAAATATTTCAAAAATGCAATAACATTTAATATGCATATAATGCTCGTACAATTTCTACAGGTCCTGTCTAAAGACAGTCAGTATAATTTTTTATTCCGTAAATTATATCAAAATGGAGAAGGTATGCTAGACTACAATGTGCCTCAGAATACTATTTGCTCTGAGGTGGAATAAATCACGAAAGCTGCAGTGAAATTGACCATGTTTACATCAATTAAAGCTTCCGGACTGAGAGGCCATGGTTGATGTATAAAATTGATTCCTAACGTTCCGTCTTCAACTGCCAGAGACGGCACGTGATGCTGACTGTATGACTTTGTCTGGAAGGCGTTATCACTCTCGATTAAAAATAATCGATAATCATATTATTGGGGCATTTTATCTAACTTCAACCTGTCTTTTCTATAAAATTTGGTATGGTGCTTATGAATCTCTGTCGTTACTCGTTACATGGGTGCATGATAATGCGATGTCCTTGCAAAAACGCTCGTCTCACTGAATTTTATTTCGTGGTCCCCATCTCGAAAAACATGTTCTGTTACGGCCGATTTTTTTGTATGTCCCAAAGGTCAGTTTCTTTTTTGTTCGGCTAAGCGAGTGTTGACACTTCTTTTTGCATACATTAAATGAATTAGCAATTGCGAATAAGGACAACCATCAGCTGTAGAAAGCAATGACGACAGTGAAAATTTGTGCCGCACTGGGACTCGAACTCAGATATGTGGCTTATCGCGAGAGATCGCCTTACCTTTCTTTTACTGTGATCTCATTTTGTTCATTATTATTCGTTCTATTTGTTCGGGACGGATGTCCTATGACGCTTGTTGAAGTTCATCGGTGATCCACTAAATCAGTTTTTTTTTGTTACAGAGGGCAGATAACCTTCTGACCGAACATACTGAACTACCGTGCCAGTGCCATTTGGCTATCTGTGCACGACTCACGGTCAGACACAAACTTCCACACATCGTCAACCATGTGTCTACGACCTGTAATCGTACATCCATTATGTATATTCCCGTGCAGAGCAGACGTACTTGGAGGTCGTGTAAGGCGTCCGGATTTTATGGACCTTACATGAGCTTGATCCACAATGACAGTACGATACAGTATGAGATCCTCAGAAAAAATTATTATATTATATTAACAAAAAGTAGTTCCAGTAATCTCATGTACAGAAAACTAACAAAACAATATCTACTATCTACCAATATATGGACAGGGGCATGAATAAACAAGTTTAAGTGAAACACATTTTGGAGACGAACCGATCAGGTGGTTAATGGCATCGGAAAACCCCACTTAACAACAGAACGGCGAGTTTCAGTGCAAAAAGGGATAAGGCCAGAACAATACATTATTCCTTTTAACGTGAATATGGCCGGCACCGAGGGTAAGTGGCTGCACGGCATTAACAGGTCTAGGCTGCGACCCAGCAAGAACAATAAAATTCGCCTCTAGCGGGACGGCGATTGCTGAAGCCATATTGGACGACACAGACGCGACACAGTGGGGAGATTCCCATTATATAAAAGCATATTGAGAACTAAAATTGCTAGATATCTCTCTCGTCTTGCGGCGGACTGCACAAGTGTGTGGAAAATAGCGAGGGCGTTGAGAGCTTTGCTTTTCACGTTTCGTGGCAACGGATAGCAAAGAGGTAATTAATTATTCCTGCGGGCATTTTGCACATCACTCCAACCTTTAGCAAGTGTGCAATAGCCATTATTTCGACTAGGGTAGATTAACATTCTATGGAATGCAGGAAAGTTGAGACTGAGTGAATTCAGTGAAGGCCAGAACAGGGAATTAGCGTTTCAGATCCAGCACAGAGACAACGCCGTTGCAGCTGCCGCTTGGTAAGGTCCCATTGTGCGTTAGGCCACAGTAAATATTGAGTCGAGATTTTGCTCACTCCAACTTGCATACGCTTTGACCACTGGATATCAAAAGCTTGGATACCAAGCTACCCTCACATTGAGTACATGAGAGTATTTTTTCATTGGTTCAAAAAGCAAATTTATTCTCCACCAACTCAGTACATTGACCAGCTACGACATCGTAGACGTAAATGAACTGATAAAGATTTTTATCCTTCTTTCCTGTGATAAAGTTTTTTCATTTGTAGAAATAACGATTTTAATAATCGTCAGTTCAGTATTTCCGAGAGTTAAATATTTTGTTATTGAGTGTCAAAAGTAATTGAACATGATTTTTGTGTATCACTTGACCCTGAAAACACAATTGATAAATTATAAGTAGAACGAAAACGGGAATAGCTCTTTTGTCTTTCTAGAATAGATCTCAAACTTTCACTTTCGTTAATTCATGCATTCTAGTTAAGTGACAGCAGCATTTCTAATGATTTTTGTTACGATCTGCACCTAATATTAGCTCCCTAAGTTTTCACATATTACTACACTCACCGTGCAAACACAAAAAGTGCAAACGGTGACAGTCGCTTGCCCAGTATCGGCAGATAAATACGATATTGCAGTGCCTTTGTTATTCTGACTGTGATACAAAGTTCCTTTGGCCATGCAAAGGTCTTAAAACAGAAAGAATTATTGGATAAAAATTAAAAAGACATAATGAAGTAACAATAATAATAAACATTCAAAATATACTTATGAAATTCTCCTCGTCCATCGAAATCCATCCTAATACAGAAAAACGGAGAAAAAAAGAAAATTCCACCTAATCCATCAAAATTTTAAACTGTAGCTGATGCACCCAATAATTCACACATGTATGCAATGGTCCTACAGCATTTCATTCTTCATTTATAATTAAGCATGTTATGCATCAGTTAAAATTCAATTCAATACCTCATTCACAACTAAAATTTCTGCAGACTGATATGAATTACTAAAATAGTGCTTCTCAATAATCGAAATGGTTGTATGGCATTGCTGGCCAGGAGGCCGCATCCAGGAAAGTTCGGCCACTAAGTGCGAGTCTTATTGCAGTCGACGCCACATTGGGCGACTCGCATGCCTGTGATGAGGATGAAATGATGATGAGGACAACACAACACCCAGTCCAAGAGCGGAGAAAATCTCCAACGCGTCCGGGAATCGAACCCTGGCCCGCTGCATGGGAGGCAAGCATGTAACCCATCTACAATAATCATGTGCTGTCAAATGGAACACAGGTGCAATTAATGACCTTGTAACATAAAAGAAATAATCTTATATGTTTAAAATAAGGTGAGAAATGGAATACTCAAAGAGATCTTCATGACGTTTAGAAATTCAATGTCAAATCTGAAGAACATCAGTGCATTCTTAAGATATAAGTGATACCAGTTCATACTCTCTGTTTGCTTGATACATCGTGAGACATCCAATTCCCTAAAATTATGTACAGTGAGTGCTGTTAAGCAGCCTCGAAAGTCAATTAATCAGAAGTTCTATATCATATCGTTTCAGTTTGGAAAGAAATTAGCCATAGTTCATTTTGAAGTCTGAAATTTCACTGGTGAAGATGGTGTTACTTCATGAATCTCCAATCAAAAATTTATCAAACTATGTGGAGACGTTTATCACATAACGTATATTGGAATATTGCACTTTCATTCTATTCCAAACAGTTGTCCAGCCGTAACAGAATGAGGTTTGGGCCCCAAAGGCGCACATATGTTCTTGTACCCGTTGCGGCATGGAAGGAGGCAGCCTCTGAACGTCGTCTTGAGAGTTTCTTGCCATAGCTGGAACACATATTGTGTCGGTTCGTGAGGAATGCGGGCTGAATGCTGATATGGAAGTATACGTCCTTCCATCATATTCCAGACACGCTCTGCGGGTGAATTCGGGGGACAGGGTAGGTCAGTCAAGGATTCTTTTGCTCCCCTCGGTATTTGCGCTGTGACATGCAGTAAAGAGTGAGGAATCATGCGTTGTCCTTCTAGAATAGGTCATTAGGTACTCTGTTCGCCAAGAATATGACAGCAGGGTTCACTAGTGTTTTAAATAACTCAGCCTCTCTTCAGTAATGAAGACATCGGACGAGTTGACACGTACAACAGGTGTCCAAGAAGAGCGGTTTGGGTTTCACGAAAGGCTACTTCCTGCGAAAATTCATCAGGTCATCTGCGGAAACGTTTCCATCAATATGACTTTCGCAAACAGAAGCGAGACTCATCTCTGAACACCACAGCGTGGCACTCAATGTCCCAGTTAACTCTGGTACTATACCTAGGCATATATCTGTTGTCTGCGGTCTCGTGTAAGTGGTAAACGACGCGCGGCAAATCCATATCGCAGCGTATCTTCCATTACTTTGTTCAAAAGGTTCAAATGGCTCTGAGCCCTATGGGACTTAACTGCTCAGGTCATCAGCCCCCTAGAACTTAGAACTACTTAAACCGTAGCGGTCGCGTAGTTCCAGACTGTAGCGCATAGAACCGCTCGGCCACTTCGGCCGGCTTTATTTGTTCCTAAGGATTCTTCGTGGCATCTCCCGTACCCTCTGTCCTGATTTAAGCCATTGTTATTTCACCATTCGTTAGTGCCAGCTACTATCATCTGAGAGTGAAGGCCCTCTAGAAGAACGCGTGCCCATTCTTCTTGTCACACCACTGCCCAGAATCCATCTTCACACTTTCTGCAGTCACTGCGCTACAATCAACTGACTGTGTGATAGTTTCATGTCCCTCATGACAATATACGAAGTTCCTCAAATTCCGAAAGCTGGAGGTACGTTTCACATGCTCTTCCTCTGGAAATACTATGTTGTGATCTCCATCTGAAGAGTTCCTAGAGTTACACATCCACTAACCAAAATATGCTCCCACCATTCTTCGTCTATATCGAATTAGTATATGTGTACTGAAGAGGCAGAAAGTAACCTCACATTAGGATAAACTTTCATTTCATAGGCATGGAATCACTGTAGTATCAATTTGGTCCTATCGAGTGAAGGTGTTCATGGTGTAACAGTTTCCATTTTCGTCACTGTTTAAAGGAAACACTGAAGTTAATTATTCTAACTAAGGAGTCTTCTAAGCTTTTGTAAGACATCGAATATCTACCACTACAAGGGAAACAATCGAATACTGCCAGTATCGTTGAGAGGAGGCTGCGATGCTCGGGATGGGTCTTCGATTCATTGGACGCATGTGCCAGTGGTCGTGCCTCAGCGTTTTCGGCCCACAGCTCCAGCGCTGCGCCTCCATCGGTTGTTGCATAGGCGGTCTCTGCCTCAGATGGAGTAAAGGCCGCAGCTGCGCCATCTTGTTGAGGCCCGATTCGACGCACTGTGAGTCAGCCTGGATCGGTGGTGCGCCAGTCGTCTCGTAGAATGCTGTGTAACGAAAAAGAAAAGGTAAACCACGCAGTAGTGTCTGGGTGTCCAGTCTCTGTTTCAGCTTACATCTACGTATGGCATTCCTTCCCATACAGTATCGTACCAGTTCTTTTAATCGAACCACTAATACCAGCTTTCATTGCCCCAAAATGCAGTGTCCATAAAAATCACCTTTGCATTTAGTCGGTGTCGCCTTGATAGTGGATTGGAAGAATAACCTTCTACGCAGATAATACTGGATGCGTGTTGATACACTCTGCCACGCTACAGAATTAGCGAGGAAGCCAACGCCTGTATAAACGGACTGGAAACTTGGCTAATCAAGTGAAGGATAAGACCTAACCCCACAGAAGCCAGTTAATACTGTTCCAAAACCTATGCCTTATTAAGCTGGAAGGACGGAAGCCAGACGAAATAATTATTCGACTATAGCGGTAAGAAATCACTCCATAAGCACTCATAATACACCTTCTAATTCACAAAAATGAACTATTAAACTGCCGCAAAATACAACAACAAAAAAGACAATCAGAGAATAGATGCAGTCCAACTACAATATTAAAACACAGAATATGTGCTGTGGAACCACCACAGCAATTGCTTAAATACAAAATATTCTTTTGTCCAATACTTCATTGTGAAATAGCTGCTAGTCAAACTAAGAAGATGAAGTCTACAGACAAGAAGACGCCTCTAGTAGCTGGAGACCTAACATATGAATTTCCTACTGCCTCATGACATGAAACACTCGATGCTAAGAAAACACAAGAAGGACTCAAGTTCCAGTACGCTAGATATTGCCACAGCAGAGGTCTTCCCTACACCACGAACATCTCATGCGCAAATACCCACACTTCAAATACACTGCCTGACAAGAAAAGAGCTAATTTCATAAAGAATCTGGTAGTAAGCGCCCACTTACCAGTATGACATTGCATCCCCTCTGGGGCTGGGTGTGTGCACTGATTCGGTTGGGAAGAGCGACAGATTCGTTTTATACTCTCCTGAGGCAACCTCGCCCACTACTGTTGCAACTGATGCTTGATAGTCTGGATATTGGCGCTGACACAGAGTTGAGGTCCGAGCTAACACCACACACGTTCCATTGGAGACAAATTTGTGCATCTTGTTGATCATGTGAATACCTCAAGATCACGCTGACCCTAGAGAAAGCTGCCATGAGTGGACGAGAATTGTCCTGTTGGAAAATGGCATCAAGATACTATCACGTGAGACACGAGACGTAGAATGTCTGTGACGTACGGTTGTGCCACCAAAGTTCCTTCCATCTCTACCAGTCATGGCCTGAAATCCTGCCCAATAATTACCTTCACTCTGACTCCAGGAGTAGCACCGCTGTGCCTCTCCGAAACATTGGGATCTCACCAGACTCATTGACGATGGTCAAAGAAACATGATTCATCGCTTAACACAGTGTGACGCCAGTGATCAGTGGTCCACGCTTCCTGGTCACAGAACTAATCCATACACAACTGCTTGTCAGACATGATTCATCGCTGAACACAGTGTGTTGCCAGTGATTGGTGGCCCATGCTACCTGGTCACAGAACCAGTCCATGCACAGCTGCTTGTGTGGTGGCGTTGAGGGCAGCCTATGCATGGAACGGTAATTCCCTAGGCCAGCAGTTGCTAGTATTTGAACACTGGTGCTGGATAACACAGAATTTTGTAGGGGAGAAGTCCTCAGAGGGAAGGCACAATTGTGAAGCGGTTACAAATGATCGGCACACTATAAGGTGATCTTCCCTACTAGTGACCAGACATCGTCGACCGGAATCTGGACGAAGAGTATGCTCGGCTTCATATTCCATTGCAGTTTAAAATCAGGGTACTTTCACATTGGAATCCCTCACAAATCAAGGTATTACACGATTCGACCAGTCGGCTAAATGGAGTCTCACAATGAGGCCCCTTTCAGTCTGTCAGGAGCTGACAATGCTGTCTCACATGAGTATGAGTCATCTCAGTGTCCTTCACAATGGTCACTCAGTATCACGCTCCCTATATATCCTACCAATCCAGGTAACAACACTAAACAAGAGAAAAATATTTCTACATGTCATAGAGAATTGCAAATATAATCATTCATATACCTGCTGATGGTATGCAGATGTACAAAATTATATCAACAAATGACCGTGTCCTCTGGGGGTTTAACATTTTTTTCAGACTGTGTGTATATACATACCACACGTAATTATCGAAACTACATCATATGTGTTGTAGCAGTCATTATAACAGTGAAGAAGTAAATGGAAAAAAATGGTTCAAATGGCTCTAAGCACTATGGGACTTAACATCTGAGGTCATCAGTACCCTAGACTTAGAACTACTTAAACCTTACTAACCTAAGGACATCACACACATCCATGCCCGAGGCAGGATTCGAACCTGCGACCATAGCAGCAGCGCGGCTCCAGACTGAAGCGCCTAGAACCGCTCGTCCACAACGGCCAGCGAAGTAAATGAGGTCCTTCATGGAACTACTACACAAACTACAACACCGAATGATCTAATAGAAATAGAAACAACTGGCATGACTACATCAGCTAGAGCAGTAGGATATAAGTTGATGACAACAAGAGGTATTGATATAGTAATCAGACTCAAGGTTAGGTTTTTAATATTAATGGAATAGACAATCAATACATAGCAATGGGATACAAGACATAATATCCTAGCTAAGAATTTCCTTCATGGAGATTTTTCTCAGCTGTAAGGCGAATGTCAGGATTAAGTAATAAGTGTACATCTTCCTCCAATCCAACAGCATTACATATTTCGTTCAAACCAAGTAAGAACCCTAGTTAAAAATATACTGTCATGTACTTACCGGGATCAAGCCCATACATGAAAGCTGGATCGCCAGTGAATTACATCTCTTAGAATGGAAAGCACATTTATTTTGAACACCAACGTATACCCTGAACAGAAATGACCTCATATATGGAGAGTGCATCTACTTACACAAACATCGAATAGTCCAGAATATAGCATTAATACAAACTCGAGTATTCCATAACATGCAAACATTACAAACATATTTCAAGAACCTTCTGCAAATGATAAACTAAGTAACAAATAACTTGTGATATTTGACTTTGAAATAGTGACATGCAGCACGCCGGTCAGCGACACTATCCACTACATCACACTGCATGGCTCTGAGCACTATGGGGCTTAACTTCTGAGGTCATCAGTCCCCTAGAACTACTTAAACTTAACTAACCCAAGGACATCATACACATCCATGCCCGAGCCAGGATTTGAACCTGTGACCGTAGCGGTCGCGCAGTTCCTGACTGTTGCGCCTAGAACCACTCGGCCACTCTGGCCGGCCACACTGCATGCCCCACAGTTCGCAAAATTGCTCCATTTCATGGAGAAATAGCAATCCCGATATTGCAGCAGTTCTCATTGGAGTTGATTACAGCAGCCTTGATCTAGATCTTTTCAGTAGTTCTCTGTATGCCAGCTCCTCACTTTCTGGTCACATCATTAAATCATCTTCAATTTGAAAGTATCTTCGCGATCTTCGATTGGGCCTTCAGTTTTCTTGATCCTCCCATCATCAATCTACTTTTCTGGACTGTAGTAGAGCTTCGTACACGACGTCTTCGGGGTGTCATCCTCTGGGCGAAGGGTCCTCAACTTCATGTGTGATGTCGGACAACTGACGTGAGATGCAGACTAAAGTAATGCTTTAGAAACTTTTCAGATAATAGCAGATTTTGTGTTTTGAGCATCCAGATAGTCCCACTTCCCTCACAGGTGTACAAATCCTTACCCAGTCTCCCACACTGTATCTCACTACTTTGCGTCATAAACCTCTCACTCTTTCTCCTGGGTATCCATAGTCTGCATGCGAGCCAGCTGCCTTGCTTCTTTTGCCTCGCTGATGAGGTGTTTCACGCAATCGTTCTTTATATCTTCCAGTTGAAATGGAAATAGTATATCCATTGTCGACTTCGGGAACCTCTCTAAGAAGATGATTCTAGTACGATGGAATGGCGCTGATACAGGTAGGATTGATACCAGATGTCCGCAGCTGGTCCTGGCGGAGGTTCGAGTCCTCCCTCGGGCGTCGGTGTGTGTGTTTGTACTTAGGATAATTTAGGTTAAGTAGTGTGTAAGCTTAGGGACTGGTGACCTTAGCAGTTAAGTCCCATGAGATTTCACACACATTTGAACATTTTGAACCAGATGCCCTGGAGATAAATGCGGCACATATCTTAGTCATTGGCATGCCTTATAGTGGCTTACATAGTGTTAAACAGATCGGTGAAGGCCTAGCCAGTGATATATGCGTATGATACTGTCTAGAACATTCACAAAACCCATGTGGCCAGTCGTTGGATGATTGTGGAACTACTCCTCGATAGCTGGCCAAAGATGAGTTAGGATGATGAATAAACATTTCTGTCCCATTGTATCATAGCTCCTCTTATACAAGGCTCCATTTATTAATTTGAATTCTACTTCAGTTGGTTGTTCCTTCTTCAAGACTTCTATAGGTTTCAGCAGTGCACTAGAATTGCACCTACTCCACAACTACTAGAGTCCACGTGAAGTTCTGTCAAGACACTTTCGCCATATTATGCTAGGACTGAAGAAGATGTTAGTGCCTCCCTAATGACAACGAAATATCTTTCTTGTATCTCATGCCATAAAAATTTTGCGTCTCTCTGCAGTTGTTCGTACAAGGGACATGGAATCGCAAGTAGAATGAGCACATTCCGAGAAAATTTATCAAATCATCAATATGCTGAGAGTCCATGGTCCTCTTCTGTGGTCCTTGTGAAGAAGAAGGATGGCACATAGCATCCCTGCATCGACTGCCAAAAACTGAACAAAGTTACAAAGAAAGATGGTCATCCATTGCCACATATAGTTAGTTAGTTGATTGCATGTTCCATTGATCAGTTGTATGGTACAGTAGCCATTATGATGTGGAGCATGTAAAGTGCACAAGAAAAGCACAGATGAAACAAGATTTATATATACATATTTAAATACAGAGTTAAAGGTTAATATTTCTATTATTTACCCCATTACCTTATATGGCACAAAATGCATATACTATATTTATAGATTTTTCCTATTCAAGAATTCATCTATGGTATAGAAGGAGTTGTCAGGGAGATATGATTTCAATTTATTTTTGAAGCTATTACTGCTGTCTATCAGACATTTTATTTCATCTGGTAATTTGTCGAAAATTTTTATAGCAGCATATTTTACCCCTTTCTGTGCCAAAGATGGGTTGAGTTAAGGATAGTGTAGTACTTTCTTTTTTCTGGTATTACAATCACGAATGTCACAGTTGTTTTTAAAGTGCTCCATGTTGTTGAGAACAAATTTCATTGGTGAGTAAATGTACTGTGAAGCTGTTGTAAGAATTCCCAATCTTTTAAAAAGATGCCTACAATATGTGGGATTATGTACCCCAAACGTTATTCTAACCACTTTCTTTTTAGCAGTGAATCCTTTTTGTCTAAATGTTGAGTTACAACAAAATATTATTCCGTATGACATCAGAGAGTGAAAGTATGCATAGTATATTAGCTTACTAATTTCTATACCCTCAAAATTGGCAAATACTCTGATTGCAAAAGTTGCTGAACCTAGTCGCTTTAGAAGATCCAAAATATGAATTTTCCAATTAAGATTCTCATATATGTGTACACCCAAAAACTTAGTATGCTCTACCCTGTCTATTGACTTCTGTTGATGTGTTATATTTATTGAAGGAACTGTACATTTTGCAGCAGAAAATTGGATGTACTGTGTTTTTTTTCAAAGTTCAGAGCAAGCCCATTTGCAGAAAACCAAATAATGACTTCTCCAAAGACCATATTTGTATCATTTAAAATTGGAGTTTATTTTACCAGATTAATAATGATGCTTGTATCATCAGCAAATAGTGTCATTTCAGCTTCCTGTTTCACATAGGAAGGGAGGTCGTTCACATATATCAAGAACAGAAGGGGACCTATGATTGAACCCTGTGGAACACCTAATGTAATTTCATCCCAGTTAGATGAAGTGGCAAACTTATTTAAATCACTTGACCCATATATATAGATAACAGACTGCTTCAAAGGACATGCAGACAGGCTACTGCTAATTGACGTTGACGATGATGGGCAGGAGAAGACTGCTTTCATAACTCCTCATGGCCTCCATAAGCTTAAAGTTAGGCCGTTTGCACTGTGTAACACTACAGCCACTTTCGACATATAATGGAAAACCTGCTTCAACGCCTCAAATGGACGACGCGTCTTTGCTATCTGGATGACTCTGTCTTTATTTTAAAGCCATTTGAAGAACGTCTAAGTCACCTGACAGCGGTGTTGATGAGTCTTCAGATGCAGACATCCATCTAAGTCAGAAGGCGACTTAGATGTATTTCAAATGGTTTTATATACTTTAGCTTCCAGCAGTCTCTTACAGTAAGATGCGCTTCACACAACTGTTTGTTTACTTCTTTCTTTTTGTGGTGTCGTTAGCACAGCACGCACCGGCAGGCAGCGCCAAAGGTGTCCATAGGTCGACAACCAATCTCCAGAGACGGCGTAGCGATTGCCGCACCAACAAGTCGCAGCGGTGTCGCCGCCAGAGAATTGCTGTGCGCCAGCGCAGCAGCAGAAAGGGAAGTTCGTAGTCAGCTCGACTACCGACAGCACCGCCTTCTACTTGTGTACTTCGCGCCGCATCGTCTCCTGCTACCGAGTCCACATCAGCCAGTCTTCACCGAATTTTCTAGTGGACAAGAACTGTTTACTATCCAGCCTTAGCTTCTGGAACAGTAGTTGAACTTCACGATCAGCTGCCTGTACAGAGTTGTACAAAGATGAGTGAGACAATAAATGTGTGTGTTCTGACACTAATAATTATCACTGTTCTCCTCGCTCTCCTCTCATAGCTGAGGACGGCGACAATCAAAATCTACTTCCCTAGCTGTATCGGAAGTACGATATGACGCTTTTCCTGCCATGTTCAAATCGGGGGAAAATTTTAACTAACCACCGCTCATGTATCGCTTTTGGAATGAAGAATAGTTTCTTTGAAACCATGATGACATGGTTATTTCCTTCTTCTTATTTTCAAAGAGATTTTGTATAGTCAGTTCACGTTCTTGAGTTTTTGTTTTTTTTTTATATTTTGAAGGAAACACAGTCGAATGAAATTGCTAGCTCCGTTAGTAACTGAGCATTACTCCAGCCATTATTGTCCAGAAGTACGCTGGTGGCGACCCTCGTCGTCTTGCTGAATAATCTGTTCTTTCATCAATAAATGTGTGTTATTAGCAAATGAAACTCTATGGTTCAAGTATTCATCTTACTGCTTTAACTAACCGTAAACACTTAAGTAACGCCCCTTGATGAAATCAGTATCTAAATTAACGCTTCCTGTAAGCGGTACACTTGTGCTGACAATCGTTAATAGTGTTTCATGGCGATACGTTACCGCTTTCTGAACTACGACGATAGTACTGGCAATAGAATTGATTTGCCTGTCCACGGAGGTTTGTAGCAAGATGGCGATTGTCTTTCTGAATACACCCGACTTTTGGCAAGGCAAGTGCTTCTCGGAAATCGGGAAATACTGCAACCACTGAGTGCCTTGATCCGTGGCTTTCGGGATGTCATGTCAGTGGTCGATGTTTTCGGAATCCATGCTGTTTGACGTGAAAGAGGTCATTCTCTTCGAGATACATCATTATGTTTGAGCTCAGGATACGTTCTAAGGTTCTATGACAACTGTTCAAGAATATTGGGTGCTAGCTTCGTGGTTCGGGTATGATATGCTTCATGTAGATGGATGTAACCTGTGCTTTCTTCAATACATTGTTATTCGAGCTGTTATAGATTAAGGTTGAAAGAGGGGCTACCTCAGCCGGAAATCTGGTGTAGAACCTGATACGGTTTCCATGGCTCCTGAAGCTCTATTAAATTCACGCACTTAACTGAAGATTATTTTCTTTACAACTTCAGTAACTGAGTCAGGATGATATTAACATACAGTTATTCTTCCTACACGGACTGAGACTCAATAGAACCAAATCTAAATATTGCTGTACAAACGTTAACATTCGCATCATGAGGGATAAATGTAAATGTTATGGCTAAGGTAGGAGTGTTCTTGGTCTGCAACTGAATACTCACTCCCAGGCTACTAACTAAACACTAAGCAATAAATACATACTACGAATCAACCGCTAATACAAGTATGGGCATTACATTTCAATAGGTACAAATCCTCCATTGGTCCTTACCGATCAAACAAAGTTACTACAGCAACAACTACAGGCAATATTCACAGTTCTATTGTGAGCTTCACAAACGACAGTAAACACACCATGCCATCTTACTTTCTCTCGCCTCGACTCATCTGATTTCGCTGACTGTTTTGTCATACTCCTCGAAACGACTGCACCAGACTATCTCAAGTAGAGCCTGGAACGAATAGTTACACATTAAATCACAATCAATCACTTAAGCAGTTAGAATCACTTGGTTTCCTGCAACATAATAAAAAATGTAGATAACAGCTGTCGCCCAACTGAATAACCGTTGGTCCACCGCTGGCCATTATGCACGCAGTTATTCGGCTTGGCAATGATTGATAGAGTTGTTGGATGTTTTCCTGAGATATATAGCGCTATATTATGTCAATTGGAGCATTATGTCGTCAGAATCCCTAAACTGCTGGAGGGCCTTACCCATAATGGTCCAAACGTTTGGGCACAGATCTGGCAACCTTGCTGGGCAGGGTAGAATTTGGAGAGCAGGAAGACGAGCGGCAGAAGTTCTCACTGTGTGCGCCCGGGCATTAACACGCTGAAGTGTAAACCCAGGTTGGCTTTCCATGAAGGGCAACAAAACAGGGCTTAGAATATCGTCGACGAAAAGCTGTACTGTATGTGTGCCGCGGATGACAACCAAAGAGGACCTGCTATGAAAATAAATGGCACCCGAGACCAATCACCACTGGTTGTTCGGGACGTATATTATTAGGACGTTTGCAACGTCATTCATAATCTTATCCATTTCGCACTACTGTGCCTTCTACGTTTATTGTTTGTTCTTGATGTATTTTGCGTTGTGCGTTTTCCCGTCTAGAGTCCTGTGTCATGTGAGTTTTGACCTCAGTTTTGTCGTATGTAACGAGACATCAGAGGTTAACAAAGACACTATCACGTTACATCTTTTTGAATTTGATGATTTTGCACTTTTTGTGCAAATAAAATACAATACAAACAAGTAAGTACCTTAAGAGGGAAAAGTAAGTACCTTAAGAGGCAAATAACTTCAAGCATAATTAAAAACAAGTGATGGTACGAAGAGAGAACGGCGTTCTGCTTCAGTATGAATTGCTTTCGTTCACATTATAAAGTACTGTCTACTTTAATAAGCAAGTATTAATTGTAGTTTTTAATTTAATAACTGAACATATATGACACATTTTATTCTTCTATAAAAGTCAAAAAAATAAAAACAGCGTATGCCCTGCAAATACACTATTCAGTAAAATACGACAAAATGCACCCAATATGTTCTGTATGATGTTTGAAGCTAAAAGGTCTTTGTAACAAATTTGTGTATCGCATATTTCAAAATAAGCAACTATCTGTGTCAAACAGTCTCCTAACAAGGCTGAAAATTATTAGGCAGTCCGTACGCAACAGCCACATACCATCAACGGTTATCGCCATTTTGCTAAATTATTTTCTGAAACAGAGGCGCACACCCGACGCTCCGGTCGGTGCAACTACCTCGCTAATTCGCAAAGCGCACCCTCCATCATAACATTTAATTACGATAGCCATGTTTTGTGACAGGTCTGTTTGATATCCAATAATTGCGACCCTGCGGCAGTTGACCTCAACACGCGCTCTTCACAGAAACCGCCAACTCATTTGCCGTAATTGGAACTCGTCCGGTCGAGCTGCCCGGTAAATGAATAGAAATAAGGGGCTGGTGCGTGAAATGTACAGTGCAGGCCAGTAGCGTAGAAAGGGTTACGCTGCCGTATGGAGGTTGCAGTTACACTGTGAGCCACACAGTGGCAGGGCGGCAAATGCAACCATCATAACCTGTTTCTGCTTCGTGCGCACACACTAGATATTTAAGGGGCATTATCACATTCCTTGTGAAGTGTTCATAGAGGGGCTGCAGAAAAATTTGGAAACACCGCCAGAAACGCCTGCTTGAACATTAACGCAGATGCTTGCCAAGGCTGTAGGTCGCGTTGCTCTATTACACCCCGAACGACACCTGTGCGATCTCATCAATACAGTGCAAGTGTCGGTCGTGGTCAGAAGAGGTTCTAACAAGGGAAACTCCCCATCGCATCCCCCTCAGATTTAATGATAAGATGGCCCAGTATATGTTGTTGTGGTCTTCAGTCCAGAAACTGGTTTGATGCAGCTCTCCATGCTACTCTATCCTGTGCAAGCTTCTTCATCTCCCAGTACCTACAGCAACCTACATCCTTCTGAATCTGTTCAGTGTATTCATCTCTTGGTCCCCCTCTACGATTTTTACCCTCCACGCTGCCCTCCAATACTAAATTGGTGATCCCTTGATGCCTCAGAACATGCCCTACCAACCGATCCCTCCTTCTAGTCAGCTTGTGCCACAAATTTCTCTTCTCTCCAATTCTGTTCAGTATCTGCTCATTAGTTATGTGATCTACCCATCTAAATTTCAGCAATCTTCTGTAGCACCACATTTCGAAAGCTTCTGTTCTCTTCTTGTCTAAACTATTTATCGTCCACGTTTCACTTCCATACATGGCTACACTCCATACAATTACTTTCAGAAACGACTTCCTGACATTTAAATCTATACAAATTTCTCTTCTTCAGAAACGCTTTCCTTGCCATTGCCAGTCTACATTTTATATCCTCTCTACTTCGACCATCGGTTATTTTACTCCCCACATAGCAAAACTCATTTACTGCTTTAAGCGTCTCATTTCCTAATCTAATTCCCGCAGAATCACCCGATTTTATTCGACTACATTCCATTATCCTCGTTTTGCTTTTTTTAATGTTCATCTAATATCCTCCTTTCTAGACACTGTCCATTCCGTTCAGCTGCTCTTTCAAGTCCTTTGCTGTCTCTGATAGAACTACAATGTCATCGGCGTACCGCAAAGGTTTTATTTCTTCTCCATGGATTTTAATTTCTACTCCAAATTTTTCTTTTCTTTCCTTTACTACTTGCTCAATATACAGATGGCCACCTTCAGAATTCGAAAAAGAGTATTCCAGTCAACATTGTCAAAAGCTTTCTCCAAGTCTACAAATGCTAGAAACTTAGGTTTGCCTTTCATTAATCTATCTTCTAAGATAAGTCGTAGGGTCGGTATTGCCTCACGTGTTCCAACATTTCTACGAACTCCAAACTGATCTTCCCCGAGGTCGGCTTCTACCAGTTTTTCCATTCGTCTGTAAATAATTCGTGTTAGTATTTTGCAGCTGTGCCTTACTAAACTGATAGTTCGGTAATTTTCACATCTGTCAACACCTGTTTTCTTTGGGATTGGAATTAATATATTCTTCTTGAAGTCTGAGGGTATTTCATCTGTCTCATACATCTTGCTCACTAGATGGTAGGGTTTTGTTAGGCCTGGCTCTCGCAAGTCTGTTAGTAGTTCTAACGGAATGTTGTCTACTTCCGGGGCCTTGTTTCGACTTAGGCCTTTCAGTGCTCTGTCAAACTCTTCACGCAGTATCATATCTCCTATTTCATCTTCATCTACATTCTCTTTCATTATTATAATATTGTCCTCAAGAACATCGCCCTTGTATAGACCCTCCTATATACTCCTCCCAGTATACAGCTCGTCAACCATGGAAACAGGAATAAGGCGTACTGAACTGTAAAAAAAAAAAGACAAAATGGAAACAGTGAACGGTCCAAGAACAGGAAGTGCAATAAAGGGAAACTTCAGCGAGCGGCGGCGCTGTGGGTAAGTGGCAATAGTCTTGGACTACCAAGCGGGCATGCAGTGTTCGAAATTGTCTCATACCAATTACTTATTTTTTTCACGAAATTATGAACTGTCAGTCCGGTCACTCAAACGTTTGCTCTCTTTCTGGGCTCTTGGTAGTTACCGAACTATAAATTGGTTACAGAATATGAGTCATGAATACGTTACCTTCGCAAGTAAATCTGATGAATAGAGAGAGCAGTCGAGATACCACATAGACGTCTCACAGAAATGAAAACAACAAATAAACGGTGTGATGTTACAACAAAGGAATTCAAGTGTCAACGCTGCCGAAACGAAACGCAACTTCAAAAACGTTAAAAAGATATGTTTTGACAGAGCACAAAGAAACTGTTTGATTGTGAAACTGTTGCGTTCACTTGTCGCAGCTTATGTGACGAGCTATTATGTACTATCATTTCCTTGGTATTGATCACATTCGCATTCACATGAACAGCTATATCGGTCAAGGAGGCTGAGCCGCGCTGCGGTTCGCGTTGGTGCCGTGTGTAGGTTTCTGCCAGACGGTATCGTTTAGTTGGCATGGCTGCGTTGTTTGTCTTTTTCTCGTGGTCATTGGTTGGTTCAAATGGCTCTGAGCACTATGGGACTCAACTGCTGAGGTCATTAGGCCCCTAGAACTTAGAACTAGTTAAACCTAACTAACCTAAGGACATCACAAACATCCATGCCCGAGGCAGGATTCGAACCTGCGATCGTAGCAGTCTTGCGGTTCCAGACTGCAGCGCCTTTAACCGCACGGCCACTTCGGCTGGCTGTGGTCATTGGCGCCACTCGGTTTCGTAAGCGTTGCCTGTCCGCTAGTGGCAGCAGCGGCGCTTATCGATATGTAGTTCTGCTGCACTATCTTTGGGGCGACCTCGAGCTTCTTCCGTGGGTGTGAGTGGGGAGTTCGTTGGCGACGGAGGAGCAGCGAGGTCCACGCAGAGCAACAACACGCCGGGACCGCTGGTGGAGTGTATAGACTGCTGGATCGAAGGGCAGTGGTCACGAGTGAGCACGACCTCGTCGAAACCGGATCCTTTATCTTTAAACATACAGGATCCGGTAATGCATTGCAATTTGCGTAGAGAAACCTCCACCACTGTGAAATATCGCGATTCTCCAGTGAGTTAGGTTCGTCCTGCTGCTCGTAGTGTCGCTGAGGCGAAGAGCAGCGAGTGGAGAACCTGGGGAAGGCGAATCTCATTAGCCTTCCTGAGCTTCTAATTACTATTTACTATTTTCAGCTTCTTACATTAAGTTCAACCAGCGGTATTTTTTCTGTCTGGTGGTCGCTAACGCCCCAGTTACCTGCCCTGGGGGTTAGTGTATGTAATGGCAGTGAATAGTCGTGCTCAAAAGTATCCGAACGACCTGAATTGCATTTCGCCTGATTCGCGTGCAACCGGCATAACGCAACTGTCTAGCAGGTCCACTAATCGCTCCTTGGTACAGTCGTTTGAAAATGGTTCCAACAAGTCACCACTAGAAAACACTGCTCTGTATCGCAATAACTCAAGACGTAAAGTAATACCACGATACTACAAATACCAGGGAACACCTTATCACAGATAAGACTGTCCTTAAGGCTTGTAAGCTCACATTTATTACAATAAATGACATACCTGAAACTTTACCACTCTCATCATTACGTCAGATAGGTAATGCACGTAGTAAGTTCGTCGTATTCATGCTTTACTCTTGGAAGTAACATACCGTACTTATTATTTAACACAAAATTACATTAAAAATTTAAGTTATTCACGAGCAGCTAGTTGAGAATATGTATGAACTTCAAATGACACGACGAACCGTCTCGTTCTGCATATGGACTCAAACCCAGGTCATGCAGACTGAGCAAAAATTTCGTGACTGACGGAAACTAACAGTCCTTCCCGATTAGGCATACAGAGAGTGATATACCTCGATTTTAGACAGTATCAGTTAACAAATATCAACTTTAAATTACACAACGCAGACATTTTTAACAGACGCGAATTCGTGCCCAGCATCTACTGTCCCTGTTAACTAACTTCGAGAGATGTTAAATATTGCTTCTTCACAAGTAACTTACTTGAAATGCCGTGAGGTAAAGCTTTGTGTTGGATAGGGATTCGAACCCATAACCTAATCGGAATGATATCGAAGCACAATCAACTGTGACATATCGGATTTTCTCGGCAGTAGCTACATGTTTTAACTGAAATGACGAGACGAAACATTAATTTTTTCCTTCCCAGGACTCCAACCCGGCACCTATCGCTGTAATATTCTAGAGAAAACGAACGTTAAATATGGGTTTGTTGCAGCAGCAGCGACATGTGAGCACGTTTGAACTAGAAATAATATGACGAAGAGTTCAGTGCTGACTGGGAATAGAGCCCCACACATATCGTTGTTGACTACACACAAAGAGACGTGAGCTACCGAACTTTTCTCCACCAGCAGCTCGGAATAACATCTTGAACTTACAGTGATCTCGCAAATAGGTCTGTGTCTCACTGGGAGTCAAAAACGTCAAATACCGTTATTGTTGACAACGAATGAAAATCCACTAAACATCAAAATTATTATCCACCAGCAGATAGGTGTTCTCATGCTAGAGCTTCATAATACATAATGAAATCTTTAGTGCCGGACCAGGATTCGAACCCATTCAGGTGCAACATGTGGAGATGTTGAGGAATCTGCAGTTTTGAACAAACAACAAATTGTAGCCGAGCTGTATTGTCACGAAGGGATCAAATTCCGCGTTAAGGGCGGTCTGAATTGCATTCGCAGTTCAGAACCAAGACCCTACATAACGTTTGTTTCGTCACTAGAAATAAATAACTAGTATAAGAAAGGTTACTGGTGATAGAGTTTCTACATGTCGCCACCCCAGACTCTACTGTACTGTAGTTCGAACTAACGTCTACTTGGTAGAGAAGGAATGTCATGTTTAATGTGATTTTCAGACCACAATGCCATTATATCTTCTTCATTTGGTGTACCCAGAAGAGAAAGGGCTCTGTCTCTTTCTATATAAAATCATCGACAGGAGGTGGAACCGAACCCAGACCGTAGGTATATGAACCTATCATCAGTCCAACAGACCACTGAATCCTCTTCTCTGTGGCCCATGTTTCTATCGTAACGCCGTTGCACCACACTGGATGAGAATTCTTACACACAGGCTCCCTGTAGTAATTTGCAGCATGTTCAGTAAATTCATTTACTTGGTTGACCGAATCACCATGAACTAGCTGCCTCGGCTACCCAGTGCGTACATTGGACTCTATTTTGTAATCACCGAAATAAAGTCACGTAACTGCCACCTTCACAGAACAGCCAACAGTGTAAGATGCAGAAATTTAAATAGAATTGTTCCTTTCCACTTGAGCCACTGTACTGCACTTTCTGTTTGTTGAAAACGTCGTGCAGTGCAAAAGAAAAGCTGCAACTCTTTGTCTCTCAAAAGTCTAGACCCGGCCATATGCATTATCTCACAGTACAGTAGAAAGCAGAAGTTCTGGAGGACTTGTTGAGTTCATAGTAAGTGTTGCGCACTGTAGATAGATGTCGCGAGTTCGAGTACATTCACTTCTACGTTTTTTAAAACGCAATTCAGCTGTCTGCTAAAGTTATCAATCTAATGGAACTTTGAACATAATTCCCTTCACTTCTCAACCCAAAATAGTCACATGTCAAAAAAGAGCTAACTTGTGCGACATTTTGTTCTTTTCAGGTTTAATAGACAGCCAGGCAGCAGATGGATCTCGAAACTTTTGTATTATGTATGGGGAGAACGCATCGTGCCAAAATACGTCAGAAAAGTTTTTTCTACTTTAGCTGTCGTGCGGTAGTGGCATTTTATTCTTCTTCAAACCTTGTTTGACAGCTTTAACTCAGAACAAGTTTTCTACATGGTGTAATCAATAAACTGCATGTGCATTGTCAGACTGTTATAGATAACATCAGAGAATTCGCATATATCCTTGATGATTAATATCTCTCTCATGTTTACTATTGTTTTAACAACACTAAAGGAAAACTTACGAAAATTGTGCACTGTGTTATAAGAAATGAAATAAAACTACCCACGATAACCTTACGACGAAAGTCTGTTTTAATAAAACTGAGTATCTGTACACAAGCGTGCCTCTATGGACACGAATTAGTAAAATACTACTCATTTAGATTGGGTCTGTGTTTAATTGGTATGCTGTAACATACTCAAGGGGCATATAATAACTCAGATTATTCAATGGAAATGACAGGTAAAATCAAGTGAAGTATGAGGCTCACTTCCGTGCCAAACATACCCTGCCTTGTTGCCAAATCTCAGTTACAGTACCAGCAGGAAGAAGACGAACCGATGTGATACTACTGGGAAGTGACCATAGCTGGCGTCTCCAAGTCGTGGCTGCTACGGCTTGGAATACGTAATGCGCCTAATTCACATTTCTGTAACTAGGTTTAGGGACTGGAGCATAGTTACTAATAACAGAACTGACTGCAAACTAAGCATCATAAATCAATAACTCTCATAGTTGTTTTTATATGTCTTTCGTAAGTGTACTCAAAACTAAGAACTCATTCACAGAAATTTTCGTGCCTCGCTGATAGTCGAGCACAACAAATAAATAAAAAAAAATGTGTGTGTGTGTGTGTGTGTGTGTGTGTGTGTGACAGAGAGAGAGAGGTAGAGAGAGAGAGAGAGAAATTAAAAAAATCAAAGAGAATGAGAGAGAGTAAAAAATTGTTGTAAAGAAATTAAATCATGGTATGTAAAGAACTCTTTCATTAAAATAACACGTTCCACATCATTACGAAATGTATTCATGATCTATGGAACAAGAATTAGTCTAATGTAATCTAATATAATCATATCGTATTGAGAAATGGCAATGAAGAGTCATGAATTACCGAAACTTTTTCCAATTCCAGTAACCAAATCTAAACTTGACAATAAAAGACGACAATTTTTGTAATAAACCGGGACTCCTATCAAGACCCTTCGTCCCTGTTAACTAACCACGAAAGATGTCTGATATACCTCCGTTCTGAAGTAACAAAGTGTGATGCATTTAAAGATGAAGTGCATGATGTGGAGTTCTGTGACGGAGATACGAACGCAACACATAATCGGATTGTTAACTAAGTAAAGTCAAATGTTACGTATAGGTTTTTCTTACCAGCTGCTAGGTGTTTGAATCTAAAATAAGGATACAGACTTTCGTGCCTAAGCGACAATCGAACTGCACACCTACCGTGCATCCACGAATATAGCTTAAGTCGCAGCTGCTTACTCACCAACAGTTAGATGTGTGCGTGTTTGACCAGAAATAACGGCACCTTATGCGATTGTTGGCAACACATAAACAGACATTAAAAATGCACGTTAATTTTCACTGGCAGGCCGGTAAGCACGTGATAGGGCTTGAAATGATATTATGAATATTTTTGTATTGGCTCAGTATTCAGACCCACATACTTACCTTTGGAGGAGACCTAGAGAAGATTGCAGTCTTGGGAAAAGGAAGAAATGATTCAACTTTACTATTCCGAGAGATTCAGATCCTTGAAAGAGGAGATACGAATTCGAATCACAGTCCAGCACCAAATTCTCAACGTCTCTAATTCAATCAAGTATCAGTAAAATAAGAGCCCTGTCCCTTTAAATGGCTATCGGTTCAACAAATAAAATAAAATTTTCTACTGTAAGTAAGCTTACTGGCGACTGTATTTCTGTTTACCATGACTTCCGCTATGTCATTTCCCAACGTAAACCGGTTCTGCCCGGTTGGTAATGAAGGAACGTGATGTTTAATTCGGATTCTGGATTATAACGTCTTTCTCTTGAGGTTACCAGTGGTAAAGCAAATCGGTTTGCGCCTCTTAAAAGTAAATGCCTGAACCCACGCATTGCACCTGTGACAGTTCGTTCCACCAGACCATTGTGGCCACATTTCCCAGACCCAGGAGTGTGCTGTAACGGATGATGTGCTTAGCTTACAAAATTAGTCACGGTGGAACAAATGCGAGTCTATTCAATGGTTAAGTAGAAGCAAGCTTCTGACGCGGAGATTATGCTATTCTCATGTCAGCAGGATGTAAAGACTCTTCTAGGCATCATAGGCTAGCCATTTTGAAATTTTCACAAATTCAGCAAATTTCTTAGTTCGAGAAAATCCACGGTGAAGTGTGAAGTTACCGAATAATTCGATTATTACCGTTATTATTAGTATCAATTTCTCCATACCGCTGCTGGAACACATGTGCTTGAAGATCATTTAATGCATTTTGGTCATTATAGAAGTAGTTTCCCAAGAACAGGTTCTTTCCCTGTCTGCGGAATCCTTTTCATGTTAATATCAAACATCAGCAATTACCTAGGCAGTAAAATAACCTATGACAGACGGAGCGATGAGGACATTAAATGCAGACTAGCCCTGGCAAAAAGGGCATTCCTGGAAAGAAGAAATCTACTAGTATTAATCAAAGGCCTCAATTGGAAGAAGAAATTTCTGAGAATGTGTGTCTGGAGCACAACATTGTATGGTAGTGAAGCATGGACTGTGAGAAAACTGGAACAGAAGAGAATCGAAGCATTTGAAATGTGGTGCTACAGGTGAATGTTGAAGATTAGGTGGACTGATAAGGTAAGGAATGAGGAGGTTCTGCACAGAATCGGAAAGAAAAGGAATATGTGGAAAACATTGACAATGAGAAGGGACAGGGTGATAGGACATCTGTTAAGACGTCAGGGAATGACTTCCGTGGTGGTAGAGGGAGCTGTAGAGGGCAAAAATTGTAAAGGAAGACAGAGGCAGGAATACATACAGCAAATTATTGAGGACGTATGTTGCTAGTACTATTCTATGAAGAGGCTGGCACAAGAGAGGAATTCGTGGCGCGCCGCATCAAACCAGTCAGAAGGCTGATGAACCCTCACCCCCACCCCCCCCAAAAAAAAAGTCATATGGAATAATGTTCTGAGGTAGCTCGTCTTGAAAGGAGAACGTCTTCAGTGCACAAAAACGCGCAGTAAGAATGATATGTGGTGCACACCCACAGTCATCTTGTAGACATCTGTTTAAGGAATTGGGCATTCTGACTACTGCTTCACAGTATATTTATTCTTTCATGACGTTTCTTGTAAATAACTCACTACTATTGAAAAGGAACAATGAGGTACATAATTACAACACTCAAAGGGATAATTTCATTAATCCACATTAAGGTTATCTTTAGCACAGAGCCGGCCGGAGTGGCCATGCTGTTCTAGGTGCTACAGTCTGGAACCGCGCGACGGCTACGGTCGCAGTTTCGAATCCTGCCTCGGGCATGGATGTGTGTGATGTCCTTAGGTTGGTTAGGTTTAAGTAGTTCTAAGGTCTAGGGGACTGATGACCTCAGAAGTTAAGTCCCATAGTGCTCAGAGCAATTTGAACCCTTTTTTTTAAGCACAGAAACTGGTCCACAATGCTGCAAAATAATTTTTGATCGTGTATCCAGTGGTATAAAACGTCTGACAGACAGAAAAGTAAAATCTGATAACAAGCGGAGATAGCTTTTTCTCCCAACTCCTACTATTCCATAGAAGAATTTCTATTACTGTAATGTGTAAATGATGGTGGGTGACAATTACTAGCTCACATTTGTATATCTTGAAACACGTATGTATTCATTGCCAGCGATGGCGAGGCATGACAGATTCTCTGACCAGAGAGTTATTTATCGTTGCTAGTCTGCGCTTTACCGCGCGAGTGTTCAGTTGTACTCAGTCAGTAGTCGTCAGTGGTAGCGAGTGGACGGTTGTACTGGGCAGGCGTCGGCATGCGTCGGCGGCGTGCTCTTCTTGCGACTCTGGTCAGGAATGTGGTGGACGATGAGTATTGTTGTAGAAGGTAATGAAGCAGCATTGCGCACATCTGGTAATGTATGATAATTGTAAGTAATTTGTTAAAAAAAAAGCGCCAATAATAATTTTTTATAAAGTAACTTTTTAAAGAAAAACATTCATTTCAATTTAAAGAATATTTCCTATGCATTTCCTCCAAGAATCAAAATTTAATATATGCCAGCATTGCACGAAGCTGTGTCGATAGATAAGAGCAGATATAGATGCAGTTTTTTTATTGAGGTAAGAATTTTTGCCTTTTTTATTCAGAATACAGGGCCGAAGGTCAGCGCTGCTGTCCTTATAAAATTTATCAGGTTTAATTATTTCACAGGGCCGAAGGTCAGCGCTGCTGTCCTTATAAAATTTATCAGGTTTAATTATTTCTGTTGAGATGTTACATACGGTTCATGGTTCATTATCTAATTAATATTGTTGAGTGGTTTTTGGTCAATTTTCATTCCTTGATTTTTGTGGCGAGTTTAAGCTTGTCTCCATTTTGCATTATTATTAAACATTATTTTTGTTGGAAGGTTACGCTAGGCTCCATTTCCATTTTCATTTAAACAACCTTTTCTGCGGGGAGGTTACAATCTTTTTTGTTTTTGTAAAATGAAAATACTTAGAAACGTTCAGAACGTAACTGTATATGCAAATTAATTTGCGATGTGAATGCAAAAAGACTCATTCCACATCATTATGATCTGTCGTGCAAAATGATCCATGGAACATGTAACTGACTAACTAACACATACACAGACGACTGTAGTATCACGTACACAATTTACAATAGGGCAGTGGTTTGGCGAAGCTGTTATTTGTATGCAGGTGATTGATGTGAAAAGGTTTACGACGTGATTATGGCCGCATGACAGCATTTAACGCACTTTGAAAGTGGAATGGTAGTTAGAGCTAGACGCATGAGACATTCCAGAAACCGTTAGGAAAGTTAAATATTGGGAGATTAACAGTGTGAAGAGCGTGCCGAGAATACCAAATGTCAGGTATTACCTCTCACCACAGACCGAGCGATGTGGCGCAGTGGTTAGCACACTAGACTCGCATTCGGGAGGACGACGGATCAATCCCGCATCTGGCCATCCTGTATAGGATGTCCGTGATTTCTCTAAATCGCTTCAGGCAAATGTCAGGATGGTTCCTCTGAAAGGAACCTAATCCGATGAGACCGATGACCTCGCTGTTTGGTCTCCTCCCCAAAATCAACTCAACCCAACTCAAACTCTCACCACAGACAGTGCAGTGGCCGGCGGCCTTCACTTAACGACAGCGGTATTTGCGTAGAGCTGTCCCTGCTGACAGACAAGCAATACTGCATGAAATAACCACATAAATCAATATAGCGCGTACGATGAACGTATCCATCAGCACAGTCCGACGAAATTGGCGTTAATGGGCTGTGGCAGCAGACGACCGACGCGAGTGTCTTTGATAACAGCACGGCATCGCTTTCAGTTCCTCAACTGGGCTCATGACCATATCAGTTGAATCCTAGACGATTGGGAAACCGTGGCGAGGTTTGATGAGTCCCGGTTTCGGTTGGTGAAAGTGATGGTAGGGTTCCAGTGTGGCGCAAACGCCACTAAACCACGGACCCATGTTGTCAACAAGGCACTCTGCAAGCTGTTGAGAGGCACCCACATGCCTTGCTCATACTGTGGCATCAAGCATTCAGGCCTGCAAGATGAGTGGTCTGCCAAGTGAGTGGATTCATTCTTATTTATCGAGTAACATGAACTCTAGTACTCATACTTAAGTTACAAGTTATCCTCCTATATGATTAATACGCAACAGATACACGCATCTGACTATCAGTAATTTACAGAACTCTGACTGTACACTACGCACTGGCAATACCACATTTTCTTCCTTTTTTATTTAACGGCTTTTATCAACACGTGGCCACCGCACTGAATATGAATGGCGCACACATTATAAATTCGGGACATTATGACAACATACAATTCGAAGTAAAAGTCCACCAATCTTTTTCTTTTCACTATCTTATTTATTCCGATAAATTCTCTAACCTAAACACACAAATTCTATAACCTACAATAATAACACATGAGAAATTCCGCCCAGTGGGCATGGCTTTACATTGGTGAATCTCTGTATTATGGTCTCGTAATTATTTAACGCTACAGTGCACTTTCTGGATAGGATGGTGGATCTTTTATTATACCTCACACTTCGACTCTCACAATCATCATCACGAAACTTTCCTCCAGACCGAGCGGTACCGAAGGAACAAGCATAACCCACTAATATTTTGAAACTACCTTGCTACTCTCCCATGCAAACCACACATATCCAAATTAGATGACATACATCACACTACAATACGAAATACAAAACACTAAATAGTCACAACACTATCACTTTTAGCTTTCCCACTTCAATTAATATTTATCCCAGTTTCACACGACACTGCCCCACTTTGCAATTCTACTTTGCTACTATGAACTCTGGAGATATTTGCACGTCTCCCTGTGCAATGCAAGCCAAGTGGCGTTGCTGGATAGACGCCCGACTCACCTTGCTTCTCTCTCAGAGTTTGAATCTAGTGTCACACCGAATCATATCACGCAAAGTAATATTAAGAATATATTCATCACACACGCGAGTCCTCAACTGATACCATGGACGAGTACTTCTCTTTATGTTTTGTCTCATACACAGTTTGAGACTCACACAGTACTCACCACGTGGAAGTACTCGTCTCTAATTTCAAATCCTGCACACACCATTTCTTAAATACACTCCTGGAAATGGAAAAAAGAACACATTGACACCGGTGTGTCAGACCCACCATACTTGCTCCGGACACTGCGAGAGGGCTGTACAAGCAATGATCACACGCACGGCACAGCGGACACACCAGGAACCGCGGTGTTGGCCGTCGAATGGCGCTAGCTGCGCAGCATTTGTGCACCGCCGCCGTCAGTGTCAGCCAGTTTGCCGTGGCATACGGAGCTCCATCGCAGTCTTTAACACTGGTAGCATTCCGCGACAGCGTGGACGTGAACCGTATGTGCAGTTGACGGACTTTGAGCGAGGGCGTATAGTGGGCATGCGGGAGGCCGGGTGGACGTACCGCCGAATTGCTCAACACGTGGGGCGTGAGGTCTCCACAGTACATCGATGTTGTCGCCAGTGGTCGGCGGAAGGTGCACGTGCCCGTCGACCTGGGACCGGACCGCAGCGACGCACGGATGCACGCCAAGACCGTAGGATCCTACGCAGTGCCGTAGGGGACCGCACCGCCACTTCCCAGCAAATTAGGGACACTGTTGCTCCTGGGGTATCGGCGAGGACCATTCGCAACCGTCTCCATGAAGCTGGGCTACGGTCCCGCACACCGTTAGGCCGTCTTCCGCTCACGCCCCAACATCGTGCAGCCCGCCTCCAGTGGTGTCGCGACAGGCGTGAATGGAGGGACGAATGGAGACGTGTCGTCTTCACCGATGAGAGTCGCTTCTGCCTTGGTGCCAATGATGGTCGTATGCGCGTTTGGCGCCGTGCAGGTGAGCGCCACAATCAGGACTGCATACGACCGAGGCACACAGGGCCAACACCCGGCATCATGGTGTGGGGAGCGATCTCCTACACTGGCCGTACACCACTGGTGATCGTCGAGGGGACACTGAATAGTGCACGGTACATCCAAACCGTCATCGAACCCATCGTTCTACCATTCCTAGACCGGCAAGGGAACTTGCTGTTCCAACAGGACAATGCACGTCCGCATGTATCCCGTGCCACCCAACGTGCTCTAGAAGGTGTAAGTCAACTACCCTGGCCAGCAAGATCTCCGGATCTGTCCCCCATTGAGCATGTTTGGGACTGGATGAAGCGTCGTCTCACCCGGTCTACACGTCCAGCACGAACGCTGGTCCAACTGAGGCGCCAGGTGGAAATGGCATGGCAAGCCGTTCCACAGGACTACATCCAGCATCTCTACGATCGTCTCCATGGGAGAATAGCAGCCTGCATTGCTGCGAAAGGTTGATATACACTGTACTAGTGCCGACATTGTGCATGCTCTGTTGCCTGTGTCTATGTGCCTGTGGTTCTGTCAGTGTGATCATGTGATGTATCTGACCCCAGGAATGTGTCAATAAAGTTTCCCCTTCCTGGGACAATGAATTCACGGTGTTCTTATTTCAATTTCCAGGAGTGTATTTCAACTTATGGTACACACGCTATTTCTTAAATATTTCAATTTATTGTACACACGCTAGTAATTCAACTTAACTTAAGCACACGGAAGTATTTCAACTTATTGCTACACGTGGTTTCATTGAGACCGTTGGTCACTCCCGAAGATTACTACGATCCCATTAATATTACCTGCCTGACATTTAATTCTCCCCACATTATTTCAAACTACTCTTAAATATTCCACTTGCATACCATTTCTCCACTCTTTTGTCTTTATGGAGCACAACTGAAACAGGTCTTAACAGCACAAGATCCAGCGGCAGAGTGCTGAAACATGGCCGTTCTCCAGGTTCTCTCACACCTCTGTCGAAGTGGGGGAGCACCTTGCTACCGTATTGGTCAGCCACATTTCAGGCGCTCAAAGCTCTGGTAAATTTCATCTCTTTGGTCCCACCAAAGGTGGCCAAAGGATCGTCTCAAAGATGATCATATATTCACATTCACTATCTGCGGTTAGCAGACGAGCATACATTCATTCATTTCACAGATCTCACCAAACTGGATGTAGGGATTTACTTTGTGGGAGTGCACATGTGATCAATTAAATAAATAAATTGTCATTCTTTCCCACACTGGTATCCGGCTTCGATGTATTAATTGAAATTGAGTTATTTTACAAAAAAATTGTGTTGTTCTGACAAAAATAATGAAGTATGTTGTACCTATTTTCAATTTCGGGCGGTACTGTACCCTTTCACTGTGGTCTCTGTTTACTTGGAATGGACTGGGCCCTGTGTTCCAACTGAACCGATCATTGACTGGAAATGGTGTTCGGCTACTTGGAGACCATATGCAGCATTCATGACCTTAATGTTCCCATACAACGAAGTCATGTCACTGGGCCACAACTGTTTGCGATTGTTCTGAAGAGCATTCAATTAAAGCGAATGATTTGGCCACAGAGATCGACCGACATGAATTCCATCAGTCATTTGTATGGCATAAGCGAGAGGTCAATTGGTGCACAACATTTTGCACTGCCAATACTTTCGCAATTGTGGACGGCTATATAGGTGCCATGGCTCAGTATTACTGGAGGGGACTTCCAGCAATTTGTTGAGTCCATGCAACCCGCGGTGCGAAAGGAGGTCCGACACGATACCACGAGGTATCTCATGGCTTTTGGTAAGGCTTAGATGCTTAAATCAAGCATTTAACATATTAACTCGTCTCCAAAGTACACTACTGGCCATTACAATTGCTACACAACGAAGATGACGTGCTACAGACGCGAAATTTAACCGACAGGAAGAAGATGCTGTGATATGCAAATGATTAGCTTTTCAGAACATTCACACAAGATTGGAGCCGGTGGCGACACCTACAAGGTGCTGACATGAGGAAGTTTCCAATCGATTTATCATACACAAACAGCAGTTGACTGGCGTTGCCTGGTGAAACGTTGTTGTGATGCCTCGTGTAAGGAGGACAAATGCGTACCATCACGTTTCCGACTTTGATAAAGATCGGATTGTAGCCTACCTCGATTGCGGTTTATCGTATCGCGACATTGCTGCTCGTGTTGGTCGAGATCCAACGAGCGTTAGCAGAATATGGAATCGGTGGGTTCAGGAGGATAATACGGAACGCCGTGCTGGATCCCAACGGCCTCGTATCACTAGCAGTCGAGATGACAGGCATCTTATCCGCATGGCTGTAACGGATCGTGCAGCCACGTCTCGACCCTGATTCAACAGATGGGGACGTTTGCAAGACAACAACCAACTGCACGAACAGGTCGACGACGTTTGCAGCAGCATGGGCTATCAGCTCGGAGACCATGGCTGCGGTTACCCTTGACGCTGCATCACAGACAGGTGCGCATGCGATGGTGTACTCAACGATGAACCTGGGTGCAGGAATGGCAAAATGTCATTTTTTCGGATGAATCCAGGTTCTGTTTACAGCATCATGATGGTCGCATCCGTGTTTGACGACATCGCGGTGAACGCACATTGGAAGCGTGTATTCGCCATCACCATACTGGCGTATCACCCGGCTTGATGGTATGGGGTGCCATTGGTTACACGTCTCGGTCACCTCTTGTTCGCATGGACGGCACTTTGAACAGTGGACGTTACATTTCAGATTTGTTACGACCCGTGGCTCTACCTTTCATTCGATCGCTGCGAAACCCTACATTTCAGCAGGATAATGCCCGACCGCATGTTGCAGGTCCTGTACGGGCCTTTCTGGATGCCGAAAATGTTCGACTGCTGCCCTGGCCAGCACATTCTCCAGAACTCTCACCAATTGAAAACGTCTGGTCAATGGTGGCCGAGCAACTGGCTCGTCACAATACGCCAATCACTACTCTTGATGAACTGTGGCATCGTGTTGAAGCTGCATGGGCAGCTGTACCTGTACACGCCATCCAAGCTCTGTTTGACTCAATGACCAGGCGTATCAAGGCCGTTGTTACGGCCAGAAGTGGTTGTTCTGAGTACTGATTTCTCAGGATCTGTGCACCCAAACTGTGTGAAAATGTAATTTCATGTCAGTTCTAGTATAATATATTTGTCCAATGAATACCCGTTTTTCATCTGCATTTCTTCTTGGCGTAGCAATTTTAATGGGCAGTAGTGTAATCAAACGTTTCAAGCTATTTTCTGCATGGGAGTTCGATTCTTTAAGGAATCTTGGCTATTACTGGTTAATGAACTAAAAAGAAGCAACTGATTCTGGTTTGAAGAACTACAAAGGACCTCAGAATTGAGATTGCACTTGGCTGCTAGGTGTGCAACCAGTTAGGCGATATCAGCCCCTTCCCAGTATTGCAGAGCTATATTTTGCGCAGCTAGATTTAGAAGCGCAACAGAGAACGTGGGAAATTGGGGCAGGCGACCCAGATTGTTGAGCAGCGTTGCTTCCGCTGATACAGAAACACGCCCTTTCCCTCCGCACCCCCGTGCGTTTCCGCCTCCATCGCTCCGCAGGGCTTAGTACCTGCCTGCGGTAGAAGCAGCCGGGCTGGCCGTTTATCTGCGTGAGAGCCGGCGGCGGCCATTAGCGGAAGACTGCTTTGTGCGGGCAGGTGGGAGGGCGGTGTAGTGTGTGGCGGCGCGGAAGGTATAAGCGCGCGCGCCGGACGGCAGCGAGCCGGCAGTACTTCAGGCGGGGTCAGATCCCGACACGGGCGAGTGGGCGCAGCTCAACCGACGCACCGTGTGCTGGTTTCCACCCGAGGTAGCCCCGTTTCTCACCCGTGTATCTGCAGGCAGTTCGAAACCGCTCAGAGAGGAAAGGCCTCTCTAGCTCACGAGATGTTAAAAGTGTGCGTCAATGAACACCTTTGACGCCGAAACGTCAGTTACACCACTGGCCATTAAAATTGCTACACCAAGCAGAAATGCAGATGATAAACGGGTATTCATTGGACAAATATATTATACTAGAACTGACATATGATTACATTTTCAAGCAATTTCGGTGCATAGTTCCTGAGAAATCAGTAACCAGAACAACCACCTCTGGCCGTAATAACGGCCTTGATCCGCCTGGGCATTGAGTCAGACAGAGCTTGGATGGCGTGTACAGGTACAGCTGCCCATGCAGCTTCAACACGATACCACAGTTCTTCAAGAGTGGTGACTGGCGTATTGTGACGAGCCAGTTGCTCGGCCACCAGTGACCAGACGTTTTCAATTGGGGGGAGATCTGGAGAATGTTCTGGAGAATGTTCTGTATCCAGAAAGACCCGTACAGGACCTGCAACAAGCGGTCGTGCATTATCCTGCTGAAATGTAGGGTTTCGCAGGGATAGAATGAATCGAATGAAGGGTAGCGCCAGGGGTCGTAACACATCTGAAACGTAAGTCCAGTGTTCGAAGTGCCGTTAATGCGAACAAAAGATGGCCGAGACGTGTAACCAACGGCACCCCATACCATCACGCCGGGTGACACGCCAGTATGGCGATGACGAATACACGCTTCCAATGTGCGTTCACCGCGATGTCGTCAAACACGGATGCGACCATCATGGTGGTGTAAACAGAACCTGGATTCATCTGAAAAAATAACGTTTTGCCATTCGTGCAAAATTCAAATGGTTCAAATGGCTCTGAGCACTATGGGGCTCAACTGCTGAGGTCATTAGTCCCCTAGAACTTAGAACTAGTTAAACCTAAGGACATCACAAACATCCATGCCCGCGGCAGGATTCGAACCTGGCCATTCGTGCACCCAGGTTCGTCTTTCAGTACACCAATGCAGGCACTCCTGTCTGTCATGCAGCGTCAAGGGTAACCGCAGCCATGGTCTCCGAGCTGATAGTCCATGCTGCTACAAACGTCGTCGAACTGTTGGTGCAGATGGTTGTTGTCTTGCAAACGTCCCCATCTGTTGACTCGGGGATCGAGACGAGGCTTCACGATCCGTTACAGCCATGCGAATAAGATGCCTGTCATCTCGACTGCTAGTGTTACGGGGCCGTTGCGATTCAGCACGGTGTTCCGTATTACCCTCCTGAACCCACCGATTCCATATTCTGCTAACAGTCATTGGATCTCGACCAACGCGAGGAGCAGTGTCGCTATACGATAAACCGCAATCGCGATAGGCTACAATCCGACCTTTATCAAAGTCGGAAACGTGATGGTACGCATTTCTTCTCCTTACACGAGGCGTCACAACAACGTTTCACCAGGCAACGCCGGTCAACTGCTGTTTGTGTATGAGAAATCGGTTGGAAACTTTCCTCATGTCAGCACGTTGTAGGTGTCGCCACCGCCGCTAACCTTGAGTGAATGCTCGGAAGAGCTAATCGTTTGCATATCACAGCATCTTCTTCCTGTCGGTTAAATTTCGCGTCTGTAGCACATCATCTTCGTGGTCTAGCAATATTAATGGCCAGTTATGTACATTTTCCGATCCGACATAAGTACAGGCCTGACGAAATTAGGGAAGTGATAGTGTTTTTGGTTCTTTTTCTGTCCTCATACACTGAAGGAAAAGAATCGCAACACAAGAAGGAGTTGTGAGACAAAAACGAAAGTTGGTAGACGTCTTTCTACATGTGATAGATGATATCTATTCAAATTTCACGCCAATCGCATAAGACTGGCGCAAGTAGCGCCACTATGAGGATGCAGATCAAGTTTGCTTTAAATACAAGCTGCAACGGTCGTGAGGATTAATTACCTTTGAGATTGGCCGTGGTGAGTTGACGTTAGCCAAGGTTGCCTTTGGGGCGTCTTATGATCTTCATGAGTTTGAAGTGGTCGTGTAATAGAGTAAAGAGGAGCTGGATGTTTCTTCTGTGATACCGCAGAACGACTTAGCAGGAAGTAGCCAGTGCACATGGTTATTGGCAGCGGCTGTCACGAGAATGTACGGTCGCAAGGAGATCGTGCTCCAGATGGTCACCAGGAGGGACGAGCATCATGTTCGGCGTATGGCTCTGGCCCATCATGCGGCATCTGCGGCAGCAGCTTGAGCTGCAGTTGGCACCACAATGACACAATGAGCTGTTACAAATCGGTTACTTCAAGGACAACTCCGAGCTACACTCCCGTAGCGGTCATTCCATTGACTCCAGACTGAGTCTTGCGTGGCTCATGTGCCGCCATCATGTATTTTACTCCCTGTTTTTGACATACTTCCACCTCACTACGTTAATTTAAATTACTACTGTCTCTGAGTTGCTGCTTTCCTTGATCGTGAGCGGCACTAGCAGCGCGTATCGATATATTCCCTCTCGTAGTATCTTTGTTCGACTGCTATTACTGAAACGTCCCCTTAGAACAATTTATACATGACTGTGCTTAAACTGACACACAATATTTTTAGCGCAATGCAATCTGACTTTCAAAAATCCCTGCAAAAGAATGGCCCTGAGTAACATTAAACTATACCTTTCAGAAATCACTTACCTCACAAAAATCTTCATTACTCGAACTACTGCAGTACAGCGAGCGCCACTACTGCCAGCTAAATAAAAGGTTCAAACTACGGAAGGCACTAACTACTTATAGGGATAGTTAGCAAATGAAAGATATTAATAGAGAACAAACAATGTACTTACCTTGATAGTCATAATATATATAGCAGTTCATGACAAATTACAAAACTCCGCCATCTCTCTTCCCACATCCACCACTGCTGGCTGCTCACCTCCAACTGCGCAACGCTACGCGCTGTTCACATCCAGCTGCCGCTGCCCAACACTACAATGGCAGACAACAATGCAAACTAGACACAGACTGCACACAGCACAGCCAGTGATTCTCACACAGAGCGCTACGTAGCGTTACCAATAAGAAAAGATAAACAGCCTACTTACATTACTTCCCGCTCGTTGTGTGTCGAAGTGAGTTGGTCGCGGTTCGGGTTGCGAGTTCGGGTCTGCCAGTCAGTGGGAGCGGGTCTGGAGCGCAGTCCGGACATGCCAGTCGGAGAGTGGCAATGCGGCACTCGTGCAGTTGGGTTGGAGCAGCAGTGAAGTCTGTGTCGACATGGCTCGCCCGACCATTGCCGCCACGCATCAACTGAGCCGGGCCACGGTCTTGGTGGATCGTCGGTCGGTCGTCCTACTGGACAACGCGTTTTGGCTCTCCGATGCATCATGAGTCGGCTGTGAGTGTGTGCATCGACTCCCGATTTCTCTTCGTGCGTGCTTAGTTACTGTTGGGTATCGTTCAAGTCTTCGTGTAACTGTTTGTCAGATTGTGTGTGCAGTTTGCGTTATTTCTTTGACAAGTTATCTTAAATGTTGTCGGCGTACTGCTTCTGAGAGGTCGGTCGTCTCATCGGGCGACGTGTACCTGGTTCTCAGAGCGCTTCTGGGCCCCTTCAATTACCGTCTTGTGGAACTTGGGTCGGTCCTTCCTTGGTGCAGGGATGTCGTTTGGCCAGCGGGCGTGTTTTATCTGCTGGTTTGGCAGTGCAGTCGCGACGGAGCAGCAGTCGCGACGGACCAGCAGGCAATCGGTCGGTTGCTGCGGACCAGGGAAGTTATCTCCGCGCGGTGCAGTCGCTGGGTCCGCTGCCGGTCCCTGGGCAGTGTCGGAACGTGTGTGGAGCTCTCCGATCGCTACGAGCTTCGCGGTTCCCCGACCCAGGATGTCAAATTTGAGTGTGAGTTACAAGTGCCCAAGCCACGTCCAATCATGTTGTGTGGTTCGCTGTTGGGGAGATTTTGTGTTTGAATTCTCATGTACCGATTGGTGGCAAGCAAGTCGTTGTGTCAGTCGGTCCGTGGCTGTCCCCTGGTTGGGTTCCGACGGATCAAGTATAGTGCGCTCACCACCTGTCTCGCCTAAGTGAACGAGAGCAGACCGACCTCCCTGGAGGCTTCTGACTGCCACCGGTGATTAATTATCTGTTGTCAGCTACTTTACATTCAAAGCTTATGGTTGTTTTTTAGTTTTGTTAAAAATTTTGCAAAATTAATTAAATTTATCTCCTAATATATTTTAAAATTTTGAAACTTAGTTGTGGCCTTCAGCCATTGGTATTGCACTTTGCATGTGTGTGTTCTATCTGCTTAACCTTAAGGCCTTCCACGTAGTCGTGATAAGCTTTTTTATTTCTTTGATTTGCCTCTTTAATTGCATTTTAATCTTGTTGATTTTTAAGATTTCTTGTTGTTAAACATTCTGGCCTTCTGCCTTTAAAAGTCTATGGTAATACGTTCGAAAATTTTGAAATTTAATTGTGTCCGTCAGCCATTTGTATTGCACTTTGCATATCTTTGCTTTTTTTTAAAAATATTTTATTGCTATCTTAATTGGATTTTTATCTTGTTGATCTGTTAAGATTTCTTGTTTGGAGGCCTTCAGCCGTGAAAGAGTTGCTTACGGTAAAGGTCCGGCTAGGTGCCGCTTTAGTTGTAAAGGTTATTAAATTACAATAAATGACAATTAGAAGGAGAAACTGACCTCAACCTTTGGCCCTTTCCACAATCCCATTACCTATTCTGCCCAGCGGCTTTAGCGGGCGTATCACAAACCACCACCGTTTCCACCTTCAGCGGTGTCAAGCGTGAGCTTATTACAGGGCAGAGTGGAGACCTGCTGTGTTTCTGACGAAAGCTGGTTCTGCCTCGGTGCCAGTGATGGCCGAGTGTTGGTAAGAAGAATGTCAGTTGAGGGCCTGCAAGCAACCTTTCTGCGTGCTAGACACTCTTGACCTACAACTGGATTATCGTCTGGGATGTGATTTCGTATGACATCGGGAGCACTTTCGTAATTATCGCACGCACCCTGACAGCAAATTTGTACATCAATCTGTTGGTTCGACCTGTTCAGCTGCCATTCATGAACAGCATTCCTGGTGGTGTTTTCCAACACGAAATGCTCGCCAACATACCCCTGTTAAAACTCAAGATGCACTACAGAGTGTCTGTATGTTGCCTTAGCCTGCTCGATCACCAGATATGTTCCCAATCAAGCGCATATGGGCGGTTACCAGATGACAAATCCAGCGTCGTCTAGAAAAAGCGTTAACAGTCTCCGTATTGACCGAGCATATGCAACGGCCATAGAAATCCGTCCTACAAACTGACATCCGCCGCCTGTACTACAAAACGCATGCACGTTTCCACGCTTGCATTCAACATTCTGGCGTCTACATCGCTCATTAATGTAACAGAACTTCACATTTGCAATGACTTAGCTCGCGCTTACATAAACCTCTGATCTCGCAATGTTAATCGGTTAAATATGTTACCTAGTCAACTGTGCTCCCGAAATTTCATTATTCTACATTAATTACTTTTTCGTGTTGCGATTTTTTTCCCTAAAGTGTATTTTATGTAGTGCAATCCGCGAGGACAGATGTGATTTGTATTCCAGAATTACCCACAGACCGCCTGCCGTCAGCTCCATTATTTGCTGTTGAAACTTCTCCTTAAAAAAAAACACAAAAAAACTAAATTCTATACATGATCACGTTGCCCTTGCTGACTATTTGAACTTCATTGTGCATCAGAATTAATGGGTCATTTATTTTGAAATTTCGCTCAAAATGGCCTCCGGCCTTCCACTGTTCCTCTCTCCCCCCACCCCCCTCATCATCTGACCTTGTCTTGATGCATCTGCGATGGAGGCCAG
The DNA here is from genome assembly GCF_021461385.2 of Schistocerca piceifrons. Taxonomy (NCBI): domain Eukaryota; kingdom Metazoa; phylum Arthropoda; class Insecta; order Orthoptera; family Acrididae; genus Schistocerca; species Schistocerca piceifrons. The sequence continues at coordinate 484,017,975 of NC_060143.1, read as the reverse complement.
AACTATGATGATGATATTTGGTTTGTGTGGCGCTGTCATCAGCGCCCGTACAAAGTCCCAATTTTTACACAGTACAATTTTTTTACCCAGTCCAATCTAGCCAATCTAACGAATGACGGTGATGAAATGATGAGGACAACACAAACACCCAGTCCCCAAGCAGAGAAAAATCCGCTACCCGGCTGGGAATCGAGCCCTGGACCCCGTGATACAAGGCACCAACGCTAGCCACTAGACCACGAACTGCGCACAGGCCAGAACCATGATGCACAGCACTGAAACCACGCGGTTTCTAAACCCCTCAGAAAATCGCTCGATCCCAGCCCTAGGCGTCGTGGTTCTTACCTCCACTGGAGATTGTCAATAGAAGGGGTGATTGTGGGTAAGAGGGTAGGAGGTGATGACTTAACCATCATGTGACACATACACGGTTGCGTTGGGCATATTTGTGATTAAATTTGGTGCTAATTCTACACCATTAACCCACCTTATACCTCACATGAAGTTCTGAGCTCTGGCCCTTTTTTTCGCATGTATCGACATCTTACTGTTTCAAGCGTCGCCTCTCCCGATGGTGACATCGCCAGTTATTGCACCACTAGGTTGGAGGCACCTTTGAGCAAGCTTTCAGACTTCTGCGTTGCAATGGGGAAAAATGAGGGGGTTTCAAAAAAGTGACTCTTTAATACTTTTGCGTGGTATAATATAAAACTCTTTCGGTTCCAGTCGACCGAATTCGTCGAAAACGCCGCAGATACAACACGTTGTTCTAAAATACATAACACCTACGATACAGAAATGGTCTCTTTAAACGGGCCCTACCAGAAGTAAATATAGAGAGGTTGAATTTAAATCGTTACCTATCATTTAACTTAGAACAGTGCAAGGTTCAGGACGTTTGGCTTTTTTTCCATCAGTCTTCCGGCTGCTTTGTGTTGTCCACCACGGCTTCTTTTCCTGTGCGGAACTCAGCATGTTATAGTAACACTTCTTCTCATCAGCTCAGGTGCAATCTTTCTTACTATTTTGGATGATTGGATAGCAGCCAATAACACTATTTGTTTATGGTTAATCTAAATTTTTTTATAATTCTTTGCTTTAAAATTTTCGCATATTGTTACTATATTTTCTGTAGATGTAAAATGTGCTATACTGGAGGCTAAAGGTCTTTGCTTTGTATGTGAGTAATGTATGTAAATTGTTTATTACGATAAATAATTTTATGATGAGATATTGTATTTTAAAATACTTGTGTGGATAAACTGTTCATGTTGATGTAAATATGACAGTTGTAAGAAATAGTCACACTTAGGGACAAAGTAAGAAATAGGTGTTATTTTAGAAGCTAGTGTGCTTTTGTTTGAGACGAATGTGGCTCGGAAAAGGTGGAAAGAGGGAATTGGCGCGCCACCTAGAGCAAGCGTGGGAAGTAAGTCACACAGTCTGTAGGCAGCAGTGATTGGGGCAACACCCTTGTGGAGCAGGAGAAACTTCCCCTGCAAATTTGCACGAAAATGCCTTGGATGAAGACTGAAAACGACTTACGGCATAGCTGCAAGTTGTTGGGCTACTGTACGTGAAACTGAACGACGCCAAGAAGAGAAACTGAGCCCATGCAGCAACATACCTGCAGGCTGTACTGTGGGTAGTGTAGCCGCCATAATTGTTCGATTGTTCGCCACACCCAAGCCTATAGCCACCAGATAAGATTTTTTTGGTATTTTACTTTTGTACGGCGTGAAATATTGACTTAAACTGTGTTTTATTAGTGAATAATCATTCTAGAACTTTAAAGGAACTGGTTCACCCTGTCATTTCATCCTTATCATACACCTATATAGTGTTCCTTCTTGGTGTTTGACTAATCCGAGTACCCTGTTTTACAGACTTATCAAGTGCCAAGTTAATATAAAGAGGCACAATTTCAATTGTTTTGTGTAAATAGTGAGACAAATGTGTGAGGGAATAAACCCTGTAGTAATGAAATTACGTCTTACTAGTGGAAGTGTATAAATTGAATAGAGTGAATTTAAATGTAATTTTGCATCATAAGTTAAAGAGTTCATAAATATTTTCGTCTTGAGTAATAGTTAAAGAAAAGTTGTCTCACTTGTTTCACTGAAAGGCGTAATGAAAACTTTAGGTAGAGTAATAACACGTCCATGGTTTAGTACATTACGGAGAAATAAAGTCAAACTATTCCTGTTTTAAAAGTTTTCTCAACTATTACAAAGTGTTATAGTAAAAGTTTGCTTACATAAAATTATATAAGAGTGAAGCGATGTTACTAGAATCTGTTAAATGACTATACAGAATTAGTTCAAAGAGTAATAGCTTCTGAAAGTAAATTGCAGTAAGAAAGTAGTTTTCTTGAAGTGAAACGTTCAGTATAAAAAGTATGTGCCTTAGTATCGAAGTAGTTTAGTATTTAAGTTTGATGGTTATGGAAAGAGCTTTTCTAAACGTCCCCCCCCCCCCCCCCCACCTCCCACTGGCCAATTCCTTTTAAGCTTCCTTGAAGTTATCTACTGGGCATTTTCTCTTTTAAAAAAGAAATGTTTAAGGATGTAGCAGTCAAATAATTCCAGTGGCTGCACCAACATTTTTTATGTGGAGTAATATTTATCTCAAAAAGCAACTTAAGCAATAGCAAGAAAGTAGGCAAAATTCATATTTCTGCTTTTCCAATACGTCATTGTTTCACTGCCTGGATAGGCTGGCGACCGTTAGCACGAATTTTAAACCACTGAATGAACTTGGAACTGAGTTGTCCTAGCTTCAATATAATACTATTCATACTGCATTTCTTTCTAACCACTGGGAAAGATCTTAGGAAAACAATTGAATAGTCTGATTTACTTATCCATTAGACTAAACACACAGTCAAATCCTGTAAAAATGATAACTCTATTGATTTCCTTTTCTTATTAACAGGACTATCCTCCCATAGTGTGCTTTATTTGGAAACTAAACTAAATTTTAGTAAGAGGGTTGTACGTGACAACATAGAGACAGGAGTTTCTGTTATTTAGGTAAAAGCATACTAAATTACAATAGCAGTGGTAGGGTTATAAGCCGATATACAGGGTGTCCCAAAAAAGTTGCGACAAACTTCGAGGGGCTGAATAGGGGCCGGCCTTTGTGGCCGAGCGGCTCTAGGCACTTCAGTCTAGAACCGCGCGACCGCTACGGTCGCAGGTTCGAATCCTGCCTCGGGCATGGATGTGTGTGATGTTCTTAGGTTAGTTAGATTTAAGTAGTTCTAAGTTCTAGGGGACTGATGACCTCAGATGTTAAGTCGCATAGTCCTCAGAGCCATTTGAACCTTTTTTTTTTTTTCGTTAAATTGGGTGTCTTGAAGAAATTAAGGACAGCAACCAATGTCCGAAACGCGGAATTTACAGGCGCCAGCGGCTGCCAGTAGCTCACCCCTTTCACATGGGTCGGCACATTACGGAAATCTGTGTCCAAAACCGCCATCCACCAAAGCAATGGAGCATCGCATTCATAGGAGACAAGGCCTGTCTAAGCAGTAGCTGGCTCCATCTTCTCCATTGGTGATCGTGGCAATCAGTCGCAATCACTACATAACTGACACTATTGCGAGACGTTCCGCCTACGGTCCGTCAGAGTACAAAGTCACGTTTGCTGCCGAAGGGGTGGCCCAGTCACATGCTATGGCGCCTACAACTTCGCTACTCTGTAGCTTCGTTGGATCACATTTCCGAACACTGGTTATATAACCCCCAAGTTTGTCGCGATATTTCTGGGACAGCGTTTACATGTAATAAGTATCAAAAAAGCCATCAGCTGTAAGTTCATCGCCAATTTATTTCATAGGCTACCGATTCCGCAAATATAACACGCCGTTATCAGGCCGTCTACTCTAAATAGTAGCTGAATTTCTCAGTGTCAAAATGTATGTACGTCATCACGCCAGCTAAAGTACGCACGACTTAAGCCCACGTCAACAGCTAGAATACAACAGTTTGGCTTTAGGAAAGGAAAAGGCACTAGAGAGGCAGTTCTGACTTGATGATAGAAACAAGACTGAAGGAAAATCAAGGCACTTTCATACGATTTGTTGACATGGAAAAAGCGTTCGACAATGTACAATGGTGAAATATTTTCGAAAGACTGAGAAAATTAGGAGTAACTCTAGGGAAAGGCGAGTATAGTATGCACAAGAACCAAGAGGAAACGATAAGACTGGAAGACCACCAACGAAGTGTGTGGGCCGGCCACTGTGGCCGTGCGGTTCTAGGCGCTGCAGTCCAGAACCGCGAGACTGCTACGGTCGCAGGTTCGAATCCTGCCTCGGGCATGGATGTGTGTGATGTCCTTAGGCTAGTTAGGTTGAAGTAGTTCTAAGTTCTAGGGGACTGATGACCTAAGATGTTAAGTCCCATAGTGCTCAGAGCCATTTGAACCATTTTTGAAGTGTGTGGATTGAAGACAGGGTAAGGCAAAGATGCATCGACAGCCCCAGCTGTTCAATCTATACATCGAAGAAGCAATTGCGGAAATAAAACAAAGGTTCTAGAGAGGAATTAAAATTCACGGTGAAAGTATATCAGTGGTAAGATTCACTAACTACAGTGCAGTCCTCAGTGAAGGTATAAAAGAATTACAAGGTCTGGTGAATGGAATTATCAGTCTAAAGGGTACAGAAGATGGAGTAAACGGAAGAATGACGAAAGTAATGAGAAGCATAAGAAATGAGAATAGCAAGAAACTAATCAAAACTGGTGATCACGGAGGAGACGAAATTAAGGACTTCTGCTACCTTGGAAGTAAAAATATCCGATGACGGAAGAAGAAAGAAGTTCATAAAAAGCAAACTAGCACCGGCAAAGAGGGCATTCCTGGAAAAGAGACGTCCATTTTTATCAAACATAGACCTTGATTTAAGGAGTAAATTTCTGAGAATGTACGTTTAGAGCACAAAATTGTATGGAAGTGAGGCACAGACGGTGAGGAAACTGGGTCAGAAGAGAACTGAAGCATTTGAGATAGGGTGCTACAGAACAATGGTGAAAATTTGGTGGACTGATAAAGCAAAAAATGAGAAAGTTCTCCTCAGTATCAGCGATGGAAAGAACACATGGAAAACACTGACAAGAAGAAGGGACTGCATCATATGATAACTGTTAAAATATCAGGGAATAATTTCCATGGTACTAGAGGCAGTTGCATAGGTCAAAGCTCGAAAGGAAGACAGCGATTGGAGTATATTCAACAAATAATTGGAGACGTGTGGTGCAACTGAGATGAAGAGGATGGCACAGTGGGGAATTCGCGGCGCACCGCATCAAACAAACCAGAAGGCTTGTCTGAGCACTTACGAAGGTGTGCTGAAAAGTAATGCCTCCGAACTTTTTATGTGGAAGCTCCTAAGGCTCATTAAGAAAACAAAGCTTGTTATCATTCTACCTCTCTATTCTTCATGCCCACATATTATTTCTGAACGTAGTCACCTTGGTGAAGAGCGCATTTCACTCAACGCGAGGCCAGTTTTTTCATACTGTCATTGTAAAATGTCTGTCATTGTTGATGGAGCCACTATCGCACCTCTGCTTGCACCGCTCCATCACTATGAAACTGGAGTCCTCGAAGGTGTTCTTTAAGTTTTGGAAACAGATGGAAATCAGACGGGACCAAGTCGTGGCTGTATGGAGGATGAGAGGTCGGATTGTTGGAGACGTCACAGTGGTCTGGCGCCATCATGTTGAAGGAGAGGGTCTCCATGTGTGAACAAACGCGTCTAATTCGTGCTTTCAGATCCTCACGTACCGATATTGTTATGTTACACACAGCTATGTTACAGTTTGCAATTCGGAGCCCTATAGCGGCAGAGGGTTACAATTTTCGTCTTTGAGGCGGAAGAGTCGCCGAGTAACATGCAACCGACACAGAGTATAGAATAAAAGATAAGGAGGCATTACTTTTCAGCACGTCCTCGTACAAATTTGTAAGTCCGTGACATAAGAAAACGCCCAACAACAATAGTTTTGCACAAAACTTGAAGAAGAAGCGAGGTACATAATGGAAAGGTATAATTTTACTGAACGAAAATATTATCGCAGCCTACAACATTTTTGTACTATGATGTCAACTATGAGGCTCTGAGTACGTGCCTATAGAGGTGTTTTATGTTCGATTATTCGAACACTAGTTTGAGGCAGCTCTCCACGTTAGTTTCTTCCATGCAAGTATCCTCATGTGTTGTACAAGAAATACGCGGACATCCCTCTATTACCAAATTACACTACCGGACATTAAAATTGCTACACCAAGAAGAAGTGCAGATGATAAACGGGTATTCATTGGACAAATATATTACACTAGAACTGACATGTGATTACATTTTCACGCAATTTACGTGCATAGATCCTGAGAAATTAGTACTCAGAACAACCACCTCTGGCAGTAATAACGGCCTTGATACGCCTGGGCATTGAGTCAAACAGAGCTTGGATGGCGTGTACAGGTACAGCTGCCCATGCAGCTTCAAATCTATACCACAGTTCATCAAGAGTAGTGACTGGCGTATTGTGAAGAGCCAGTTGCTCGGCCACACTTGACCAGACGTTTTCAATTGGAGAGAGATTTGGAGAATGTGCTGGCCAGGGCAGAAGTCGAACATTTTCTGTATCCAGAAAGGCCCGAACAGGACCTGCAACAAACGGTCGTGCATTATCCTGCTGAATTGTAGGGTTTCGCAGAGATCTAATGAACAGTAGAGCCACATCTGAAATGTAACTTCCACTGTTCAAAGTGCCGTCAATGCGAACAAGAGTTGACCGAGACGTGTAACCAATGGCACCCCATACCATCACGCCGGGTGATACGCCAGTATGGCGATGACGAATACACACTTCCAATGTGCGTTCACCGCGATGTCGCCAAACACGGATGCGACCATCATGATGCTGTAAACAGAATCTGGATTCATCCGAAAAAGGACGTTTTGCCATTCGTGCACCCAGGTTCGTCGTTGAGTACACCATCGCAGGCGCTCCTGTCTGTGATGCAGCGTCAAGAGTAACCGCAGCCATGGTCTCCGAGCTGATAGTCAGTCCATGCTGCTGCAAATGTCGTCGAACTGTTCATGCAGATGGTTGTTGTCTTGCAAACGTCCCCATCTGTTGACTCAGGGATCGAGACGTGGCTGCACGATCCGTTACAGCCATGCCGATAAGATGCCTGTCATCTCGACTGCTAGTGATGCGAGGCCGTTGGGATCCAGCACGGCGTTCCGTATTACCCCCCTGAACCCACCGATTCTATTTTCTGCTAACAGTCATTGGAACACGACCAACGCGAAAAACACTGTCGCTATTCGATAAACCGCAATCACGATAGGCTACAATCCGACCTTTATCCAAGTCGGAAACGTGATGGTACGCATTTCTCCTCCTTACACGAGGCATCACAACAACGTTTCACCAGGCAACGCCAGTCAACTGCTGTTTGTGTATGAGAAATCGGTTGGAAACTTTCCTCATGTCAGCACGTTGTAGGTGTCGCCACCGGCGCTAACCTTGTGTGAATCCTCTGAAAAGCTAATCATTCGCATATCACAGCATGTTCTACCTGTCGGTTAAATTTCGCGTTTGTAGCACGTCATCTTCGTGGTGTAGCAATTTTAATGGCCAGTAGTGTAAATCTTAACTATCAGAGTATGCCCTACCAACCAGTCCCTTCTTTTTGTAAAGTTCTGCCATATATTTCTTTCCTCCCAAGTAATGTGTAGCACCTACGTATTACTAATCCACCTACCCATCTAATCTTCAGCATTTTGCTGCAGCACCACATATAAAAAAGTTCTGTTCTCTTAATGTTTGTACTGATTATCGTCCGTATTCCAACTCCATATAAGGCTACTCTTCAAACAAATACTTTCAGAAAAATATTTCCAAATAGTGAAATTTATATTCAATAGAACACATCTCTCTTTTTCAGAAACATTTTCTTGCTACTGACACTCTACATTTTATATCATCTACACTTCTGCCATCGCCATTTATTTTGCTACCCAAACAGCAAATGTCTCCGACCGCATTTAGTGGCTCATTTCGCAATCTAATTCCCTTATCATCGCCGTATTCCATTTTGGAAACGTTGTGCAGAAAAATTGAATCAATAACTCGGGTAATCAACCAAAAGCACACAATTGTGGAAGCAGCGATATTGGAAACGAACTCATCCATTTTATTAAACTGACGTCCCGGGTACGAATACCAATTCCAGGTCATCTATCTAACGGCTTTCAGGGGCAACAAAACTGAAATTTTCAATATTTTGCGTAATTACTGACCGAATTTAAAAATTTAAAATGCTGTTGAAATCTAGTCGTTAAGAGGTAAAATCAAATGTTAAAAGATTAGCACACCAAGACAAGTATTAATCTTGGCGTCTATGTATTTCTCTTGACACTGCGTAACTGATGGCGTGCAAATACCTGGACTTTATTCGTCCAGTAGTTGGGAATGAGAGCACTTCCAACAAACTTTACGAAACTCTTTCTTGGTGATACCGCTCACAAAATGAGGAAAACAAAAAAGTTCATCGCTTCCTGCGTTTTCGCTGTCCGTGCAGTGAAACTTCAGCATAAGGGATGACTTTTCTTTAACACGTTAATAGGATTTGTCGAATTGGATGAAAGCGTTCGACAATGTAAAATAGTGCAAAATGTTCGAAATTACGAGAAAGATACGAATAAGCTAGAGGGAACGATAAGTAATAAACCAGCTGAAAAATTCTCCTGTTGGAGCACAAAAAAGGTGAACATGTTCCTCTTTAAATGACTCTGACAGAAAAGTGGAGAACCAGATTTAAAGGAATCAGACAGAAAAGTGAGGGACAGGCTGCCTCAATCCTCAAACGATCTTTGTCTCCAAAACATCTGGTATGCAAACATATTCGAGCTCCTTAAACACAGAACATTCTAAATGCTTTTATCCAGCGTCTTCTTGCACATAAGCATATGCCACTCACTGCCACTGCCTATGTATGTCTCTCTATGCTGTCTCCTTTTCCTCCCATCACAACATTCTCGTGTCTGTCTCCCCCACTGTCGCTGTCTTCATCTCTTCCCTCGCTCTTCCTCACTACTGTTTCTCCACCACTTTCACTGTCTCTCTCTCTTCCACTACCATTTTTTTGTCCCATTATTTTTCTCCCTCGTTGCCACTGTCTCTTTCTTGCGTGCAGTCTGCAGTCTGGTATCTTCTCCTTCAGATACCACTTGTCGTTGGGATGGACTCTCTGGCTCCCACTGCTACTGTCTTCATCTATCGCTTTTTCTCTTTCAATGCCACGTTCTCTCTCCCACTGTCACTATCTCTCCGCTACTCTCTTTCAACACAAAAAAGCGTGAATATGTTCGTGGGCCAAAAGTTTTGGTAACGAAGGCGGTATGAGGTTTGAGACAACCAGTCTCCCACTTTTCTGTCAGCGTCTTTTAAAGTGGAGCATATTCCCTTTCTTTGTGCTCCGACAAGACCATTTTTCTCTGGTTCCCTTCTTTTCCCTGTTACAGCAGGGTGGGCTATTTATACAGACATCAAAAAAATTTTTGCATCACCCCGGTTCCCAGAACATCTGAAAACAGACGTTGACTGTGGATATTGTATCACAGGGACAGTCCCTTTGACTGTTCAGAGATGCCACTGAACCCGCAAAAGATGTAAACAATCATGCATGAGTAGCGCCTATTAGACGGAGAGAGTACGACAGCCGATTAGTTCCAGTCATCCCACCAGGAAGGAGGTACACGGCTCGTGTTGTCTGTTGTTCAACCATGCCTAGACGGTCAGTGCCGCGGTTCGATCGCGTCCTCATTGTGCCAGGAAGGGCTCTCAACACAGGCAGTGTCTAGGCGTCTCGCAGTGAACCAAAGCGATGTTGTTCGGACATGGAGGAGATACAGACAGACAGTAACTATCGAAGACATGCCTCGCTCAGGCCGCCCAAGGGCTACTACTGTGGTGGATGACGGCTACCTATTGATTATGGCTCGGAGGAAACCTGACAGCAACGCCACCATGTTGAATAATGCTTTTCGTGCAGCCACAGGACGTCGTGTTACAACTCAAACTGTGTGCAATAGGCTGCATGATGCGCAACTTCACTCCCTTCGTCCATGGCGAGGTCCATCTTTGCAACCACGACACCATACAGCGCGGTACAGATAGGCCCAGCAACATGCCGAATGGACCGCTCAGGATTGGCATCACGTTCTCTTCATGTCGTATATATCTTCAACCATACAATCGTCGGAGACGTGTTTGGAGCCAACTTGGTCAGGCTGAACGTCTTAGACACACTGTCCTGCGAGTGCAGCAAGGTGGAGGTTCCGTGCCGTTTTGGGGTGGCATAATGTAGGGCCGACGTACGCCGCTGGTGGTTATAGAAGGTGCCGCAACGGCTAACGATACGTGAATTCCATCCTCCGACCGATAGTGCAACCATATCGGTAGCATATTGGCGAGGTATTCGTCTCCAAGGACCACAATTCGCACCCCCATCGTTCACGTCTTGTGAATGACTTCCTTCAGGATAATGATATCGCTCGACTAGACTGGCTAGTATGCTCTCCAAACATGAATCCTATCGAACATGCCTGGGACAGATTGAAAAGAGCTGTTTATGGACGACGTGATGGATTAGCCGAGCGGTCTAAGGCGCTTCAGTCATGGACTGTGCGGCTGGTCCCGGCGGAGGTTCGAGTCCTCCCTCGGGCATGGGTGTGTGTGTGTTTGTACTTAGGATAATTTAGGTTAAGTAGTGTGTAAGCTTAGGAACTGATGACCTTAGCAGTTAAGTCCCATAAGGTTTCACACACATTTGAACGTTCTTGATGACGTGACCCACCAACGCCGAATGGCCGTTGAGGAATGGGAAAATCTGGACCAACAGTGCCTTGATGAACTTGTGGATAGCATGCCTCGACTAATACAGGCATGCATCAATGCAAGAGGACGTGCTACTGGGAATTCGAGGTACTGATGTGTACAGAAATCTGGACCACCACTTCTGAAGGTCTCGCTGTATGGTGGTACAACATGCGATGTGTGGTTTTCATGAGCAATAAAAAGAGCGGAAATGATGTTTACGTTGACCTCTGTTCCAATTTTCTGTACAGGTTCTGGAACTCTCGGAACCGAGGTAATGCAAAAATTTTGTGATTGTATAAGACGAACTCTGTAGGTCGGTACGGTTTTGATAGTTTATTTATGTGCTTCGATACATACTGTAAAACATACAAACGACAAATTACGCATAATATAAGGTTAAAAATTCGTCTCCCATCTACAGCAGTTTACTTTACACTACTTTGCATAAAAATGTCGAACATTTTTAGGCTACACCTACAGTGTACCAATGCGGTGTTTAATATCATCGCTTGCGGAGGATCGTAGCGAGCAGCGACGGCGCAGGTTAAATGGACCGTTAAGACGCAGTGGGTTTGACTCATCATCGCTGTGCCGTGCCGGTGAGCACCGGGCAGCGAGATGGCAGCGTAAACGAATCCTCGCTGAAGTCATGAATAAAGAAAATAGCGACAACCTTTTATGTGTGGATCGACGACAATTGAGCATTGCCACTGGCCAGCTGAATGTCTCGTTTTACAATGCAGCCATTTTGGACCTATGAAGAAGTACATCAGAGTAAATGGGAGAACTGATTTAATTAGAGGTTATCTTGGTATATAGGGGTGCGTGATTAGATTAGACTAATATTTGTTCCCTAGATCATGAATAAGACATTTCATAATATGTGGAACGTGTCATAATTCAAGTTGGTATTTTTTATTTTTTATTATTATCATTTTTTAAGTTGCACCGTTACTAATTTATATCCAAAATTCGCCTGTTGAGTAGAAGCAACTGTCATTCAGATACTCTTGCAATTTTTTTTAAATGTTGGTTGGCCGTGTGTCAGACTTTTGGTGCTATGTTGTAAGCGTCCAAATATTTTTGTGGCAGTATAATATCAGCCTTTCTCCTAGTGTTGAAGATATGCACATTGTTATTGTTTTTGAATTGAGATACGTTATTAGTAACACGTTTCATAAGTGAATATTACTCGCTTTTGTGCAATGAATACTTGTTTCCTTAGTGACATATTGCCACAAAATATGATGCCATAGGAAAGCTCTGAATGAAAATATGTGTAGTAAGCTAATTATCTTATATGTTTATCGCCAGAATTTGCAGTTAGCCTAATTACATAAGTAGGTGAACTCAAATGTTCCATCAGATCATCAATGTGTTTCTTACAATTCAGTCTCTCATCAATGCACACACACCCAAAAATTTGTAATACTCTGCCCTAGCTACTGACTTCCGGTCAGAGTCTATTTTTACTAATGGTGATATGCCATTTTCTGTACAGAACTGTATATGCTGTGTTTTATCAAAATTTAATTGCACGGGACCACTTAATAATTTTCGAAAAGACATCATTTACAATTTCCTCGCTTAATTCTAGTTTGTTGGGTGTGATTGCTAGTAACATCAGCAAAAAGAACTAGCTTCGTATCGTCATGATTACAGATTGGCAACTCATTAATATACATTGAGTACAATAAGGGCCTCAAGATTGATCCTTGTGGGACCCCATTCTCGATACCTTCCCAGTCTCAGGAATCTGCTGATTTTTGTGCTTTATGTGAACTGCTTATTTCAACCTTGTGTACTCATACAGTTAAATATGAATTACAACATTTGTTCACTGTCCCATTCCTACCACAATATTTAAGCTTATCTAGTAACATACAGACTAATTTTATAGTAAATTAAAGAGCCTAACAAAACATACCATCTTTTCTGTGATGAAAAACGCAGCATTGTTGTGCAGTACACTGCTATTCGAGGACAGAGCAGGGCCTTACCACCATTGGGCAAGACTAGGCGACCTCCTGGGGCTGTATGATTTTAGGGCCAGCGGAGGGCGGAAAAAATTAATTTCAATTAATGAGCGAAAGGGACACCTAAAAAATTGAGGACAAAAAATAAGAAATTGAGGATATCTTTTGTCCACAATCAGTTTTAAAGGAATTGAAGATAAAGCATGAAAACTGAGAACTGTGCACAGAAAATGGGGATGTCTGTTCACCTTAGTTTATTGATAAAAGTATAATAGGTTATTTGCATTGTTATGCCGTTGGATGTTGTTGGTGATGGGTGGCGGATATCGGAGAGAACGATCCAAGTAACAAAGAGGGAGCGTAATTTTTCAGTTCTCTCTTATGGCGGCAAAACATCTAGCAACGGCCCTAGGCAGAGCGCGGATAGGGTGGTAGCACGTTTTCTTCGAATTTCACCAGAAAGATGCAGAATATGGCTGCATCGCGCTGGAGGGAAATATACATTTCCATGCGAGTCTGGTAGACTATGTGAAATAAATTAATATTTCTCTAATGGTAGAGTACTTAACGTTGACCTTAAATATCCTATTATTGACAACCAACAACAGTTTACCAGCGACAACGTAATGGAAAAGTGGTGGGCTTGAGATGTGATGATCACAAGATCAGAGCAACTGTTTCTTTGTTTTTCCTTCCTGTTCTCTTCGCTTAAAACTGCTTTCTTCTCAACTTCCCGTTACTGCTAATATAATTATGTAAGAGCTTTAAATTCCATATCATATTACATTTTAACAGTTACTTTGATTTATTAGCTTCATTTCACATCTGAGCAATTTGAGGTGAATCACGAGAATGGTGTCAAGGAACTATTTTATGCCTGATGTAGCTCTTATTCTGAAGAATCTGAGGCACCAGTTAATAATTTCCTAGCATTATTCTTCCCAAACATTATGTTCAATACAATAAGGTCCCACTTTCAACTCTTTCCATTGATACTGTCATAAAGTTGTATGATTTTTGCAAAGAGAAAAAAATTTGGACACTGCTTGGAACCTACGAGAAAATAGGGTAAGATCAGAGCATTACGATAAAATGAAAGCTAAAGCACTTCTGAATCATAGTGTTTCAGCAGAAGTTAGGTGTACAATAGAATAACAGATACTTTAAGGTTCCGCTATGTGAACAGCATGTTTTACACACATAACTTGTGGTTTAAATTAATGGTATGGAGGAACGTAAAAACAGCAGTGTGTAAAGTTGTTGAAGGCAAAGACGATGATACCGTGCAGTTGTCCATGAATGTCATTACGCTGTTTGAAAATTTGAAAAAGATGTACTCGGAAAACAGTAGTAGTCTTTTCCTGGCAAAAGTCACAGCAACTAACGATCAGAATTAACTTCGAAATGTTTCCACTGTGTTTTCTTGTGCAGGCTTACGAAAAGTGCCCTGGAAAAACTTCTCGGTCGGTTCGAGTACATAATCCCAGTTCCAGATTACTTCAGCTCTAACACAATTCTGCGGATTACTGCTACGTCACAATATTTTAGTCACAGTCGCCGTGGCAGTTTTCAGACAGAAAAAGTTTATTTCGTCATCGACTACTACAACAAAGGCTAACTTGTGACGAATCAGAAAGCAACACCGAGGCAGCCACGCCTCTAAGTACAAATTTAGACGTAAGTGACGTAAAGGAGATTTGACACTGGGAAGAACGAAGAACAGTTTCCGAATTATCTAGCCGGAGCACTGTTAAGCAGTTTAAGCAGAAATACGTTTTGTGTGATGAGGAGAGCGTACCAGTTTCAGCAAGTGAACAGCGTAAATGAGACAATGTCCGCAGACTAACCGATCTCAAAATTACATTAAAGACAACAACTTAGAATGTGTATCGGAAGCAGCGATAAACACTACCCAAGGGACAGAAAAAGTTTTCCGTGTCAAGGAAAAAAATTTTGGATTTGAAGTGTCAGTTCAAGTACTGGAGGGAGATGAATGTAAAGCAGCAAAGAAACTCCCTCACAGTATTGTCACATTGTCACAGAGATAACTATACATGCATTTTTGACAAAAAAGTGTATGTTCTTCTGAGGAAATACAACCGCCAGGCAGAGATGTGGCATTAAAAGTATAGGCATGGGAAATACGGTAAGGTCATGTTAAAAAGCAACCACCAGACATAAAATTTATTTCCTGTATTTTTTGGCTAGTTATGTTATGTAAATGAAAAAAAGAGTTATACTCTGCAAAACAAACAGAAAATATCGAAGACTTTAACGTACTGACAGGAGTTTGTACTTCAGTGTAGTCTGTAATTCAATAATATCTCCCTCAAACAAACTGAACGGGCATCATATATGATGCTGTTCTATCTAGAGCACGTATTACTTACCACAAAAGTAAGTGCGAGGAAATTTTACGTGGCTTATGAGGAAAATCAAATGCCATGACTTCAGTGAAGGCCTTACGAAAGTCGTCTTTTTATTCGCTTTATATTTCCAGTGGAAACCAGGAAACAACTAAAAACGGTAGTTCATTGTTTACTTTACACACCAGGCTACCACATGTACATATAGCCCTGTTCACTTATTTATAAATGAGAATTTAACGGTTCTGTCCATAATGCTGCTGCAGCCGCTTGGGTTCAAAATGGCGGCCGCCTCCAAGTTGGCAGTATTTCCTTTATTCAGGGCTATAACCCTTACGCGAGTGAAACTGCATAGCCTGTTTTAAACATTCCACGCTTGCGCTCTTCTATGTTACTACGACGAACTTTTAAATCTTGGTTATAATATAGTGGTGTGGAATTTTTTTTCCATTCGCCTTTTCTCGTTCTCGCTACGGCTTCAGCGTTGTTGTATTGGTTTTGGGCAGTGTCGCATTGGAGTGCCGGATGCCCTTCCTAACGCCATCGCTCTCTTCCGGCAAGACACTTGTGTCCCCCATCTGTCTGGATCTGGTGAAGAATTCATAGTCAAGAGAGAGAAGGATTCGGCCTGAGGCTTGCTCGCCTCCCCATGTCCAGGAAGCCGGCGCTTTAGCGCGCTCAGTTACCCAGGAGACTCTAAAGAATTAAATATTAAGTCCGCTAAAATATCCATAACTAGGCTACACTTTAGCGGTCGATATTACTTTAATATTAATAAGGTGATATGATCAGCTTTCCGTAAACTCTGCGCTGTTAAGTTTACTACTGTACTTTCCATTGTCACTAGATATAATCTATAGAGAAATATTTCAGTATTCGTGCAAGAGCTTCATCCACACTACGCAACTGTTGTGTATACGAAAACAAGTGGCAGTCTAATCCCTCCTGGTGACCGGCGCCTCTCGCTTCATCTACGAAATCCTCCAAACGACAGAACAAAATCTCCTGCGCCTTCAATGCATCTTACTCATCCCATTATTTCGTGGTATGTCATAATACTCAACCAAAAGTGGCAGCCGCTACAAGGGAGTTGTGTTACTGCACAATGGTTAAAATTCTAAGAACATTCAAACAATATATTACTTCCTCACAGGATTTGATCGAATGCGGAGGCTTAACGACATTTCAAAATAGAACAGGAGGGTAGTGGTGGTAGGAAGTGTAAAACACGATGTTGTCTCCACACGTAAGGTGGTTTTTGGAGAAAAAAACATACCGAACGGCCACCTTACAGAGATGTAAGGAAAAATTTGAAGACATCGCCTTGGTTACGGCTCCAGCTAAGCCAAGTTGCTCGTGAAAAACTGGGAGAATTCTTAGAACACCTGAACAGCATTCACGGCCACATCAAGTTTACCATGGATGTCGAGACGGATGGTGCATTGGTCTTCCTTAACGTCCTCAATCGACGGAAAACCAATGGGCACCTCAGCCACAGTGTCTACAGGAAACCGACACACACAGATCGGTATCTGCACGCTCTCAGCCACCACCATCCGGCACATAAACGTGGCGTTCTGAATACCATCGTCCATCGTGCTAAAGTCGTCTCAGACGCAGAAAGTCTGCCACTAGAACTGAGCCACCTCCGAAAAGTCCTCCGGGAAAACGGGCACAGCCACGGACAGGTGTCACAGGCTATATCTGGTGTGACACGCAAGAAACATACCAACAGAGACGAGAACACCACCGAAGAAGAAAGCAATAAACTCGTGTTTTTGCCTTTCTGTGGTACAGTGTCGGGAAAGATTAGCCGGCTCTTGAAGAGATACAACACCTGATCGGTGTTCAGGACCCCAGCAAAAATTCGACAGCTCATGAGGCCTGTGAAGGACGGTCTAGGGCTAAGAACGCCTCGAGTGTACAACATACCATGTCAGTGTGGCTGTTACTACGTCGGCCAAACAGTACGCTCTGTGGAACAACGCCGGACGGAACACGAGAGGTGCTTACGCCAACGCTATCCAGAAAAATCAGCCGTGGCAGAACACGCCTTACAAAATGGACACCGAATTCTGTTCGACGAAACATCTGTCGTTATGAGGACTAAGGGATTTTGGAATAGCGTCATAAAAGAAGCTATTGAAATAAAAACCTCTGAAAACACCATCAACAAGTACGGCGGTTTGCAGCTCAGCACAGCCTGGGACCCGGCCATGGCGAGGCTAAAACGGGCGCGACGGGCGCGGGATGAAAACATTATCATATATGTCGAGGTAGAGAGCACTAGTGACGTCACAGCCAGCAGTGCGGCTCTATAGCGACCCGGCCACGGCGGCACAGCAGTCAGTCTTACCACTTGACAATGACCGTGGAGAGCTCGGTCGAAAACTCGTGGGATTTTAACCACCTGACGCGAGAAAATTTTATTAATTCATATCGCCTCAAACCATGTAACCATGCATTCATACATGGTGTTTGTTCTTTCGGAAATGTCCGAAAGAACAGCCACCATGCAGAATCAGTAGCCGTTATACGTTATATGTAAACTGAAGAAGGAGAGAAGAAGAAAGGAAGAAGATGACTGCTGTCAGCTGCATCGGGACAGTATGGGAAATCAACGGCGACGAAAGTAAATGTGCACCAGACGGGGGTCAAACTCGGGATCGCCTTCTTACCAGGTAGATGCGTTAACCACTGCGGCATCCGGGACACAGAGTTACTGCAACTGCGCGGACTATTTCGCCACGCCTCACGACCAATCCACATTCCCATTGAGAGCCACCTATCAGCAGCTCCTGTCTATCTCCTCCATATTCGCTCTCTGAGATTCCCACAGGAGGTTGGAGATATTTGTGCATCTGCACTGAAGAAGGTGGATCCATTGCCCAGCTAGGCCATTCAAATTGCATGAATGCTCCAAGAGATAAACTCGGCAACGATCCGAGAAATGTGTGATCAACACAGGAGAATGGGAACTCGTATGTATGACCGGAGTGGTAAAGAGATAAATATGTGGCAATACGTGCAGCTGCAAAATACTAACGCGAATTCTTTACAGAGGAATGGAAAAACTGGTAGAAGCCGACCTCGGGGAAGATCAGTTTGGATTCCGTAGAAATGTTGGAACACGTGAGGCAATACTGACCTTACGACTTATCTTAGAAGAAAGATTAAGAAAAGGCAAACCTACGTTTCTAGCATTTGTAGACTTAGAGAAAGCTTTTGACAATGTTAACTGTAATACTCTCTTTCAAATTCTGAAAGTGGCAGGGGTAAAATACAGGGAGCGAAAGCCTATTTACAATTTGTACAGAAACCAGATGGCAGTTATAAGAGTCGAGGGGCATGAAAGGGAAGCAGTGGTTGGGAAAGGAGTGAGACAGGGTTGTAGCCTTTCCCCGATATTATTCAATCTGTATATTGAGCAAGCAGTAAAGGAAACAAAATAAAAATTCGGAGTAGGTATTAAAATTCATTCAATCTGTATATTGAGCAAGCAGTAAAGGAAACAAAATAAAAATTCGGAGTAGGTATTAAAATTCATGGAGAAGAAGTAAAAACTATGAGGTTCGCCGATGACATTGTAATTCTGTCAGAGACAGCAAAGGACTTGGAAGAGCAGTTGAACGGAATGGACAGTGTCTTGAAAGGAGGATATAAGATGAACATCAACAAAAGCAAAACGAGGATTATGGAATGTAGTCAAATTAAGTCGGGTGATGCTGAGGGAATTAGATTAGGAAATGAGACACTTAAAGTAGTAAAGGAGTTTTGCTATTTAGGGAGTAAAATAACCGATGATGGTCGAAGTAGAGAGGATATAAAATGTAGACTGGCAATGGCAAGGAAAGCGTTTCTCAAGAAGAGAAATTTGTTAACATCGAGTATAGATTTAAGTGTCAGGAAGTCGTTTCTGAAAGAATTTGTATGGAGTGTAGCCATGTATGGAAGTGAAACATGGACGATAAATAGTTTGGACAAGAAGAGAATAGAAGCTTTCGAAATGTGGTGCTACAGAAGAATGCTGAAGATAAGGTGGGTAGATCACGTAACTAATGAGGAGGTATTGAATAGGATTGGGGAGAAGAGAAGTTTGTGGCACAAGTTAACTAGAAGAAGGGATCGGTTGGTAGGACATGTTTTGAGGCATCGAGGGATCACAAATTTAGCATTGGAGGGCACTGTGGAGGGTAAAAATCGTAGAGGGAGATCAAGAGATGAATACACTAAGCAGATTCAGAAGGATGTAGGTTGCAGTAGGTACTGGGAGATGAAGAAGCTTGCACAGGATAGAGTAACATGGAGAGCTGCATCAAACCAGTCTCAGGACTGAAGACCACAACAACAACAACAACAACGTGCTATGACTGAAATCTATCTTGGGATCCTGATGGACCACAAGCTGCTATTGCAGTGTCATGCGGAGTATGTCGCCAACAAGGGGCAAAAGCTGACGAGGGCTTTGTATCCCCTCTTCCGGAGTAAGGAACTTAACCTGCATACCAAGCTCCGCATCTACCGAGCAATTATCCTGCGTGCCATCACGTATGCCTCCAGGGCATGAGCCACAATTAGTGTCACCAGGATGCGGACGTTGCAGCGCCTGCAGAACAACGTTCTCAGGTGGAGCCTGCACTCTCCGCCACTCACGAGAATTGTGTTTCTCCATGAGGAAGCGGATATCGTCCGCCTCAAGACGAGCATACGCAACAATACGCGGCGGCTCTATGAGAAAGTGGCTGCCAGGACACCGTCCATGGGCTACGCCATGTTGGGACCACACTTCCACGCTGCTGGCATCTAACCATCCTAGAGGAATCGGATTACGACCACGGCTAACGATAGGCCTGGCACGCCCACAACGGATGCATCCTTTTGCAGGACTAGCACCCCATTCCGCGTCCACTACCTTCACACCCTATCTGTCCATGTCGGACTGTTTTTATGCCTGACTGGTGACTACTGTCACCGTTGGAAGGTGGTATGGAAATCTAAGTCCCACCACCACACCTCCAAAGTGTATTGCAGTGACGCATCGTCATTGCCCTGTGGTTAAATTTACTGCTTGACAAACACAGTTAGACCGTGACAGACTGGTGATGCAGTGTTGTACCGTATCACACATATATATAAAAAAAGTGCTATGGCTGAAGAGCGGCGGACTGTGCCGCTGCCAGCCCTCCCCTGCTCATATGAAGCAGGGGCATGAAATTACAATAAAGGGGAAAAAAACATAATACTTGCTACAGGTGTCTGATTATGTTCATCTCTCCCTTTAGACACCTGCCACCTTCTAGATTGCGTATACATATTCACTTGCACCAGATACTTTTAATGCAAAATTAAAGCACCACAGGTTGCGAGGCACTGATTGCTTTTGACAACTTTGTGCCGAATGACAATAAATTGACAGTTACGGTGAGTTTTGCTTCAGTGTGACCTCTGAGTACTTACTGATATAGTAGAGACGCAAAAGAAGTTTCTCAAATTCAGTCGTTCAGCCACACACTGAGGAGACTTCAGACATGTTGATGATGTTGTGGATGAACCCTACTACTACAAGTTGTGAGTTCTCTCAAAATTGACGGCTACTCTATGAAAATGTAGACCTACAGACTGTCAGGGCACAGATTAGCGTCGGTTTGTTCATGTTTCTTTCACATTTATGAGAGACGTTTGATGTAGTACCTTGCATTTAATCACTTTGACCAATCTAGATGGACTGCCGTTGTACAAGTGTTGGACATTTTATATGCTAACGGGCACTTAACTACAACAGGTGACATGGGAACGGTACGGGCTACCTATGGTCGGTCTTTCACTGGTTGTGAAAGACACGTATGTTTGCTCGCCAACTGCGTGTAATACAGTTCATATGTCAGACTTTTTACCATGTGACGATACATCCTTTGAAATATGTCAGTGGCTTCATGATGTTCAAAGTACTTAACGTATTCGCTTACATATCTACAGGAAGCTTTTAAGCGGTTATAAGCATATCTGAAGGCGGCCACTACTTTCCGAAACCGGTAATGTGAATATGTTTCATACATCTAAGAGATCGTAACGTAATAAATTATTTTACAAACATTTACAAAGGAACCATACTTTAACATGGCAATATGTCCGCACATATCTAGTTCGTAATATGTTTGAAATTTTTTAAATATTTACGCCCCACGAACCTCAGACGATTCTCATTCTCACCATTCTCTGCAAGACAATTTTCACCATGATTTGGTACTTGAAATAAATGAATTGACGTGGAATAGCGTATCGAGAACACACCTGCACTGAAAACGCATTTTGTGGAAAAAAAATGGGTCTCCGACGTTTGACACTTCCACTCTTTACTTGCTTACGTAATCCAAGAGAGAATGACACAGAAAAGTGATTGAAAATGTTCTGCGCCTTACGCTTGCGCAAAAGTGCTTTAGTAAAAGTGTCTCAAACGAGAAATGGGCTGAGAGTGTGAGAAGAGTTCCACGAGTATGGATGATCGGAGATTCGGCATTATTATTGCAAACAACTTGATTTTCTCTTGTATTTCAGACAATAATTGTAAGTTACTATGACTCAGTCCCTATCTCAACACTGACTTTTTTTCCATTTCTAGCTCATGGTATCACAATATCAAAATTATATTACTCCACCTCACCTCGTAACGCGTGTATATTTCTATTGTCTATTGTAAAACCACAATTTATGAAAGATGTTGATATTTTATTAATAGGATTAAGCAGGAATAATTTATATTTGTCGTTTGGGAAATAATTGTGGTAGCAGGGAATGTCTGCACCAAAGTACTGTTGGCGGGAGAGACCGCACATTGATATAATTTTAAAGAGGGCGGGAGAGACCGCGTATGGATACATCTTAAGAAAAGAGCGGGAAAGACCGCGCATTGATACATTTTGTAATGGTAGCAGGGATTGTCTGCACCAGAAAGCATTGTTGGCGGGAGAGACCGCACTTTAGCGTTCGTAGGAAGTCAGTAATAAACGAGATGTGAAGCGAGTCGGTACCAGGTCTGAAGCGAGAGGTTGAGAGGAGTGGTGTGCCTGCCAGCCACCAGCTATGATTTACAAGAGATTATAAACGGATGTACAAAGACATCAGCTAACTATTATCATAAGAGGATCTAATATTAAAGGTATGTTCGCGCAATGCTAGTTGTAAGACTGTTGTAAAAAGTAAGTCCCATTTGAATGTTCAAAAATGGTTCAAATGGCTCTGAGCACTATGGGACTTAACTTCTGAGGTCATCAGTCCCCTAGAACTTAGAACTACTTAAACCTAACTAACCTAAGGACATCACACACATCCATGGCCGAGGCGGGATTCAAACCTGCGCCGTAGCGGTCGCGCGGTTCCAGACTGTCGCGCCTAGAACCGCTCGGTCACCCCGGCCGGCCCATTTGAACGTTTGTAAAATCATTTCATTACCAACAGAAAATATTTGAAGAATCGTTTTCAGAATATAATTAATTTTTGCCAGAAATTTGCATTACTGATTATAACCCATCCCAAAAACCATCAACGTAAAACTTTGCAAAATTTTGTTGTTGTCAAGAAAAAGTTTAACTATGAATTACGTAACTTCAGTCAAATTAAGTAAAGAGTAACGTCAGCTTTGCTATTAAAGAATAACGTCAGCTTTGGTAATAAATACACCCACTTATTATGACAGCCCACCAGCAGCTAAAACAGTATAGTAAAACAGAGTAAGCATATTCATGTCGCAGTTCGATGTAGCTGTCAAATGGCGATTCAATATTTCCTCGAAATAATCAGCAGATCACTTTTAATAAGCAGCATTTAAATTTGTATGCGAAGATTGCACTTATTATTATTGAGAAAGAGAATTAATTTCAAAGGAAAGATTTCATTTGTTATTATTATGCAAGAGATAGAAATCCTAAGGGAAGGTTTCATAGGTTATTGTAGAAGGGAAGGTTGCGTAACAAAAGGGATATACAGGGTGAAAAGTATTTAAACCGACAAACTCTGGGAGGTTGTAGGTTACATCAAAACAAATATTTTTCCCTAATATCATTATAACTACAAGGATTACTTAAGCCGTTGGAGGCCGTATTATATGCTCTTCAGTTGATGGAGGCCGTGTTACGCTCTTCAGTTATAGGCAACTGCTGTCCACCAGTGTAGTAGTGCATTGTCTCTGTTTACTAATGGAGCGATACACTTGGAGTGAGTACACTGATATGGTTGGTGCGTTCTACATAGCGCACCACAACGGACGAGCTGCACAGCGGGTTTATCAACAACAATATCCTAATCGCCGTATCCCGCATCATACGACCTTTGATGCTGTGTACCAACGTCTGCGTGAGACCAGGTCATTTAGCAGATTACCTGGACAGGGATGCCGTCGCACGGTAAGAACGCTGCAATTTGAGGAAGCTCTCTTGCAGCATATGGAGCGGGATCCTTCAATCAGCACTCATGCAATTGCATGTCACATGGGGACGAATCAGACGAATGTAAGAACAGTCCTTCGAGAGTAATTGTTACGTCCATTTCACTTACAGCGTGACCACAACCTGGAACCAGTTGATTATCCACCCAGAGCACAGTTTTCGCAGTGGTACCTGGAACAGTGTGAAATGCATCCTACATTTCCATCCTCTGAGTTGTTTACCGATGGGCAACGTTCGGGCGTGATGGAGTCTTCAACATGCAGAATTCACATATTTGGAGTGAGGATTATCCACAAGCCACAGTTACTAGCGGTCAAGAAGTGCGGTTCTTCGTTGATGTGTGGGTCGGTGTTGTTGGAGACTGTTTAATTGGGCCGTATCTGCTACCTAGTTGTTGTCTCTTGGTCATAGAAAAATTGAAAAGTGTTTTTTGGTTTAATTAATTTGCCGCCAGAGAAATCTTCCTCTACCGGTTTAAATACTCCTCACAGGAAAAAATGACATCAGAGAAAAATATTTGTTTTGATGTCCCCCACAACCTCCCAGAGTTTTTCGGTTTAAATACTTTTCACCCTGTGGAGGGGACGGGAAGGTTTCAACCTGTCTCGCTGCATTTATTCGGAGTAGTTGGCACAGCCATGAACACACGACGCAGGGCTCCCTCCACGTACCGGCGTGGGAAACTGCAGCCGCCAGCCTTTCTGTAGGGACAGCTGGCCCTGAGGATAGCCCGCCTGCTGGAGTCGTCGCCCTTCCGGCAGAGTGACAGCGGCTAATGGCCCATCCACGCCCACGCACACACCTCGCCCCCCGGCGTTGACACGGCCCGCGCCAAACTTTAGCCATTACCAAGTTTCTGGAGCGACACCGGAGCTCCCGACCGGCCCGTGTTTGTTTTGCTCGACTCTCGCATCGGAGCACGATTCATTAAGATGTCGTTATCTCATCCGGTTATCCGACTTACCGTCGCTGTAAGCTGCTGCTCAGTGCAAGCAACACGGCACAACTGGAGATTAACTTTCCAAAGCTAAATTAATTGCAGCTGACACGTCTGCAAACTGGCGCTGACATTTTCCGTTGACGATCGGTACAGTGTAGTGACGTGCAAGCAATCTGCAACGCCATGAAATAAGAGAACAGCATACTTACTTTACTTTTTCGTGTCCGGAAACTACAATTTGTTTGCCCAGTATTGGGCAATGTCCAATGCTTCTTCTTTAGCCAGCCATAGATCGTCGAGGGTGCATCTGTGGGGGCAGGCTGGGCACTGTAGGAGACGTTCCATGTCCTGTCGAGTACCGCAGTCGCATTTGTCGTCATTTTCGTCCAACAAACCCCATTTGATCAGATTAGATTTCACAGGAGCCACCCCAGTTCTGATGCTGTTAAGCATTCTCCAGGTCTTCCAATCACCAGAAACGCCGCTTGGTGGGTCCTTTCTTAGTGGATAGTAGATGGGGGGCTCATCTAAGGCGCAACTTAGGAAACGGCGTCTGGATTCGAGTCTGCTGGGGCCACACTCAAGGCCAAATATTGAGCGACGGGCAACTTTGGTTTGTTGTAGCTTCTCGGTATGTCCATGGGCTTTCCTACGTGAGTCAGTGTTTGTGAAACCTGCGGCCCTGTGAAGATTTTCTACGGGGGTTGGTTTCATGCAGCCTCTCACTATCCTGCAGAGAACAGCATAAAATGTATGTTAGATACTGTATCCTTTCGGCAGAGGACAGTTCGTATCAGTATTATCGATTTTCTGTCCCATTCAGTTCCCGTATTAGGTGACGAAATAATGGTCGCCCAGTCTTCTTCGAACATAGGTTCTCTAAATTAACCCGACAGAGTCGGCGAGAATACGTCGATATGCTTTCAGTGATCCTCAATGACGTTCCCCGAAAGTTTCTGTTGCACGTGCAAACGGACTTGCTAACACCGGTTCCCGTCAGATCACCGAAGTTAAGCGCTGTCGGGTTGTTGAGAAGTAACAGCTGCGGTCACGGATACTGACAACGGCCGCGAGAGTGGTGTGCTGACCTCACATCCCTCCATATTCGCATCCAGTGGCGCCTATAGGCTGAGGAAGACACGGCGGTCGGTCAGTACCGTTAGGGTCTTCGAGAGACCCGTTCGGATGGAGTTTCAAATGGACTATACCGATTTGGGATGATACTAGCAGCGAGCCTTTGAATTCGATCCATGTCTAATGTCATGCCCACATGATTCTGTTCGTCCTCAGTCTTCTGCATGTACATCTACATCTATACTACGCAAGTCGCCTGACGGTGTGTGGCGGAGGGTACCTTGAGTACCTCTATCGGATCTCCCTTCTATTCCAGTCGGGTACTGTTCGTTGAAAGAAAGATTGTCGGTAGGCCTCTGTGAGGGCTCTAATCTCTCTGATTTTACCCTCATGGTCTCTTCGCGAGATATACGTAGGAGGGAGCAATATACTGCTTGACTCCTCGGTGAAGGTATGTTCTCGAAACTTCAACAAAAGCCCGTACCGAGCAACTGGGCGTCTCTCTTGGAGAGTCTTCCACTGGAGTGTATCTATCATCTCCGTAACACTTTCGCAATTACTAAATGATCCCGTAACGAAGCGCGCTGCTCTCCGTTGGATCTTCTCTATCAATCCTAAATGGTACGGATCCCACACCGGTGAACAGTATTCAAGCAGTGGGCGAACAAGTGTACTGTAACCTACTTCCTTTGTTTTCGGACTGCATTTTCTTAGGATTCTTCCAGTGAATCTCAGTCTGGCATATGCTTTACCGAAGATTAATTTTATATGGTCATTCCATTTTAGATCACTCCTAATGCCTACTCCCACATAATTTATGGAATTAACTGCTTCCAGTTGCTGACCTGCTATATTGTAGCTAAATGATAAAGGATGTTTCTTTCTATGTTTTCGCAGCGCATTACACTTGTCTACACTGATATTCAATTGCGCATTGCCAGTCTTGTGAGTGGTTTGATGCGGCCCACCGCGAAATGCTCTCCTTTGCCAATCTCTTTATCTTAGAATATCACTTGCAACCTACGTCCTCAATTATTTATTAGATGTATTCCATTCTGTGTCATTCTCTACAATTTTTAACCAGTTTCCCTGATACCATTGGAGTTGTTCCCTGGCGTCTTAAAACATACCCTACCTCAATTCTTAGCGCTATTTTCCATATGTTCCGTTTATCGCCGGTACTGCAGAGAATCTCTTCAATTCTTATCTCATAATTCCACGGCACCACATCTCAGACGCCTCGATTCTCTTCTTTCCAGATTTTCCCCGGTTGTATATAATACTGTGCTCCAATTTTACATTCTCGGAACTTTTTTCCTCATATTAAGGTCGATGATTGATACTATTAGATTTATTTAGGCTAGGAATGTTTCCCTCTGCTAGACTACTTTTAATGTCCCCTCGCTTCTTTCCTTATGTAGTTTGCATCCACGGTAGCAGGATTCCTTCACCTGTTAAGTCCGCGTAATTAAAATTAATGTCACGTAGTCTATATTCATAATATCTCAATTAAATATGAATAATTAATAGTCATCCTAAAATTCTGAGCGAAAATGAGAATGAGCTGGAAATGTAAATCACAATGAAACCGTGTTTCAGTTATCTTTCTCAATGGAACACTCAATGCAGCCTGCGACAGTGAAATGTTGCGGCACTCTAATTTATCACGCAGTTGTTTAGTTCGCAAACTCGCGGAACGCCACAATACTTAGAATAGTACATTCAACAGAAAGAGAGATCTTTGAGAAATGAGTACAATCAGGCCACTAGCAACAAATGACAAATGCGTATATGTTCTGCCGCGTGGGATTAGCCGAGCGGTCTGGGGCGCTGTAGTCATGGACTGTGCGGCTGGTCCCGGCGGAGGTTCGAGTCCTCCCTCGGGCATGGGTGTGTGTGTTTGTCCTTAGGATAATTTATGTTAAGTAGTGTGTAAGCTTAGGGACTGATGACCTTGGCAGTTAAGTCCCATAAGATTTCACATACATTTGAACATTTTGTATAAGTTCATTTACCCTAATCATAATGATTCTAGAAATCCATCAGCATAATATTGTAGAATCGCTACGTCCATGAGCGACGTACACTACTACGATATACGTACATTAAGCATATAACAGTACCGAGAGCAGTCATGAATTACGCCCTGCTTCTGTCAATGTTGAGACCGGAAAAAGATTAAGACGGAGGGCTAAAAATCTCGCATGTCAGCGATAGAAAAATCATGTACGAAATTCAGTCAGCGATATTATATTTATAATCCCAGCAGCTTTCGTGCTTTGGAGATTAATTAGTAAAT
This sequence comes from Schistocerca piceifrons, assembly GCF_021461385.2. Classification (NCBI taxonomy): domain Eukaryota; kingdom Metazoa; phylum Arthropoda; class Insecta; order Orthoptera; family Acrididae; genus Schistocerca; species Schistocerca piceifrons. Next base: position 483,989,978 of record NC_060143.1, on the reverse strand, counting down.
AAAATGCATGAATATTACAGAAAAATTATAGTCACCGATTTTGATTTGAAGTTTATCCCAAATCTCGTTTCTGCTACTCCTCAGCAGTACTTTCGCGTTTCTTCGATTCACTCTCAATCCGTGTTCCACACTCGTGAGATTATGCACTTCGTGGAACACGTGCTGGATTTTCTTTCGCTGTCACTAAGAATAGCAATGTCAACAGCGAATCTTGTCATGATAATCTTTCACCCTGAACTTTAATCCGACTCAGGGAATCCTTATTTTTTTTCCTGACACTGCTTCCTCTACATTTTCGTCTACACCTACTACTCCGAAATCCCCCTGATGGCTTGTGGCGGAGGGTACTCTGTGTGCGAGTGTCACTTCCCCCTTCTCCTGTACTATTCGCGTGTGGTTCGCGGGAAGAACTGCTGCTAGTTAGCCTACGTGTCGGCTAGAATCTTTTCAATTTTGTGTTGATGATCTTTTCGTGAGATATACGTAGGGAGACGCAATACACTATATTAGTTGACTCTTTAAGGAACGTACACTCTCAGGAAATTTTAATGGGAGATCATAGCGCGATGCAAAATGTCATTCCCACTGGAATTTGCTGAGCAACTTGCAAGGGGGCTTAATTAAATAAAGCGCAAATATTTTTAGTAGCTGTAAGTCCGATTACGCTGTTTCGTAAACGGTTGGCCCTGACTAGTATTATTACGCAATCTGACTGCATAGAATAACAACAAACAATGAAAGAAATTTTTCGTTAACACAGTTAATTAATTAAGTCCCCAGCAACTATAAAACCTACTAAACCAAAGCACAAGTGTAATTGTTCTGTGTGTGGGAGTGTGACTCAACGCACATCTGGCACGGTTCTTCTTCAACAAGACAAGAATTTTTAAATACCAAGTTTACTGACGTGATAAAAGAAAATTAGAAATACTATAATTGCGTAAGAAAAGCAGAATTAAACTCTAATACAAGAACACACGCCAGATGCTTTGTTGACTGAACCTGTAATAACGCATTATTTAGGACACTGAAATAAAAAGAAACGGAGTTTGTTACCTCATTTATATTGATGAAAATCACTCTAATCCTTACAATATATCTCCACACCGATTCTCTACTACCACATCTCAACAAGACTCTCCAATATCACATCTCAGCAAGCACTGCCTACTAGCTCATCTCAACAAACACTCTTCACTACAACATCTCAGCACAGACTACTCCGAGTCCTCGACAGGCACTGACTACTACGAGCTCTCCCCAAGCACTATGGAGGCGGCTTAATAATACTCTTTGGCGCAATCTCTGGCGCAGTGGCTCAGTGTAGCCACCTTTCATATGCCCCTCCTCCACAGGCCAGAATTTGATGGTATTTTTGCCAGCATTGGTGGTGAAAATACCACCAAATTCGTCCACAAAAATACAGACAAAACAAAAGATAATATTAATACCTAAATATCACATAATTAGTTAAAATTTTGGCTTTGCACTGATCTTTCAATAACCTAATATATAAAATACAGCAGGCAATACAAATTCTTTCATACATGTGGCTTTACATAATAGTTTACACAATAGACAAAAAATCAGTTTATACAAATGTTCACATAAAATACTTTCAATGATTAGTTCCAGTAGTAGCACCCAGCGATGGTCAACAGGTGCAAACACCAACAAGTGACATTATTTTAGTAAAAGCAGTTTCATCAGTGGCACCCAGTAAAGTTGAGCAGGTGCACACAGCAACAAGTGACATTATTTCAGTAGAAGCAGTTCCATTAGTGGCACCCAGCAATGTTGAGTAGGTGCAGACAGCAAGAGGTAACATCATTTCAGTAGAAACAGTTCTAACAGTGGCACCCAGCAATGTTGAGTAGGTGCAGACACCGGCAAGTGACATCATTTCCATAGAAGTAGCTTCATCTGTGCACCCAGTAATGTTGAGCAGGTGCAGACACCAACAAGTGATATCATTTCAGCAGAAGCAGTTCATCAGTGGCACCCAGCAATGTTGAGCAGGTGCAGACACCGACAAGTGACATCATTTCCATAGAAGTAGCTCCATCTGTGCACCCAGTAAAGTTGAGCAGGTGCAGACACCAACAAGTGACATCATTTCAGCAGAAGCAGTTCATCAGTGGCACCCAGCAATGTTGAGCAGGTGCAGACACCGACAAGTGACATCATTTCCATAGAAGTAGCTCCATCTGTGCACCCAGTAATGTTGAGCAGGTGCAGACACCAACAAGTGACATAATTTCAGCAGAAGCAGTTCATCAGTGGCACCCAGCAATGTTGAGCAGGTGCAGACACCAACAAGTGACATCATTTCAGTAGAATCAGTCCATTAGTGGCACCTAGCAATGATGAGCAGGTCCAGAGAGCAGTCTATAATATTCACTATCACTAATCACACTGTTCATCAGCAGAAATTAAACATGTCCTAGTGGCACCAATCATGTAGAAAAAGTACATGTAACAGTTCATAATATCTACTATCACTGATCACACAGTTCATCAGCAGAAATTAAACATTTCTAAGTGTCACACATCATGCTGAAAAGTGCAGGTAACAGTCCATAATATTCACCATCACTAATCAGACAGTTCAGGCATGAACAATAGTTTGAATAAACATACAAATGCTTTTACAATGCTCTTACACTAAACATACAAATTCTAATAAACACACAAATGATATCCGATAATTGTCATATTAACTATTACAAATACACAAATACCAGTAAACCTATAATATTTATGAGTGTCAGTGCAAGCCACAACAAACAAATAAAATAATATTTAGGAGATAGGTGGGTAGGATTAGGAAAGGAAAACACACAAAACACACTCACTCATCTTTCATCTACATTAAGTACTACTGTGTAATTGAATAGTGTTAATTGTGTAAATGCAATTCTGTCAAAATTTGATGTTCATCATGTGTATCAAGTAGTAGTGGCAGCAATGTATAACAGTCAATAATAGTTAAGTCAACGTCATAGTCATCATGTCAAGACCAATGTTTGCCAAGCCAGATCAAATGTACTGTTGTTGAACAACTGTCAGTGAGCCAAGATATGCAAATACTTCCTGTCTTCAAAAAAAAGTATATACTGCTTAGTGATTTAACAAAGTGTGTGTATAGACTATCTTCCTTCTACTTTAGTGTTCTAGTCTGCTATCTTCATCCTCCTTGTTCCATAAGACCAACAAAAAAAAAAATATGCACCTCACTTACTTCACCTCTTATCCACCAAAACTCCAATAATCATCAGCATCACATAATCTCGATACTTCAATAATACCTCTTACGTCGATACATATAAACCTGATCATTAATAGCATTTACCTTACCTCTTGTCCACCAAAACTCCAATAATCATCAACTTCACATGATCTCAATAATACCTCAATAATACCTCTTCAATACGTCGATACATATAAACCTTATTACCAATATCATTTCACTTCCATAACAACTCTCTCCTCTAGTCAGTCTCCTCGAACAAGTACAGATAAAATCCTAATGCAAACCTCATCATCCCATACAATCCGAAGACACATTGTCAACACACAACCTCTGTGTAATCCATCTGACCAAAATCTTCTACTCATTATAAGTTATAAACAAAAGAAATGCATACATGACCTCTAACAGTCTTCAGTTCGAATAACTCTCAGTAATTAAGTACAATTACGGAGTGTGAATGATCATAATATTTCACAGTGTGTACACCACTTCAAGAATCATGGCAAACAGAAGCCAACATGTGGAGTATTTCTTGTGTCAAGTGTCACTTCCTATTTCAATTGCTCACGAAAACTGCAGTGTAATGACTGTCAATGATCTAAACCTAGTTTCGGTATGTCATGTCGTTAGCTTCCTTCCTATTAGCATAAATTTATACAGCTTCCATAAAACCTCCAGCTCATGTGACTTCAACGAAGTTCTTTGTACCAATGTCGTTCGTCGAATTATAGCAGTTCATTTTCTTATCTTAAAAATATAAGGCACTGAGCGTAAGCAAAACAAGCAATAGCGAGTAAATATACCAGTAGAGAACAGAATGTCAGCAAGTGGATGCAGCACAAATCTTACAACGAGGCTCTGCCAAGCGAACAATCTATAATTAACACCATACTGTGGCCTAAACTCCATGTTCGCACACCTTACATCAGCATTTCTATATACTAAATTAAAGAGTAGTTGTGACGACAAACAGAAATGTATAAATATGCAATCCATACGCATAGCAGTAAACATCTCTTACGTAATAAACAGGTCATTAGCATCATATCAACATAAGGAAATAAATGTTCATATGTCATCTTAATAAGTAAACATGAAGGCGCAAGCAGATAAATCACAAAGTATAACTTACATACATAATCACAGTCAGCACAATTAATCAGGTTACAATTATAATTTAAATAAATAAGCACAGCAAACATAATAGAAAAATATGACATCAGTGAAAAAGCAGTGCAGCCAAGCGATGCATAATATATACAAATTACAACCCAGTTCATTAATAATCATTGTCAAAATCAGTTAACGTACGCAAGCACGTCGCTTCACAAGTAATTTCCTAGAACATGAAATTAGCACAAAGTATGAATCACGTAATCGCGAGCAGCAAATTACGTCTAAAGTACGTACCTAAGTGGAAATATGCTACCTGAAAAATGAACTCAATTAATAGTTACCTTTTTAGTTTATTAGTTTCTTCTAGGAAATTACATTCTTTCTGAAAATTTCTCGATAGCAAGTCCTCTTAACGTCGGACACGCACAGAATTTACCTGAAGTTCTTAAATATTTTATAGAACAGTATCCTGAAAAATACTGAATGTTAATAACAGAATTCATCGAGTCATTATAGCTTTATACTGAATTTAATCGGAGAAATTAAACTGTGTATTTGTTTACGGCTGTCAGTGCATTCGCACTGAGCGCTCTATCATCTGTAGGCGCGTGACTAGGAAGCAATTGTTTGCGGTCAACGACTGCCTTGTGCGGCGCGCAGACTTGACTGTTGCTTTGAGTATGTGCCGCCGCCAAAACACAGCGCGGTATCCTTGTACTCTCCGCATGTTTACATGTAGCTGTGAGTTTCTCTAAAGTATGTCATTCCACAAAAATTTTTACGTTAGATATATGATGTATTCCTTTAGAGCGTCGAGATTTAAGAGTTTCTACTTCGATAGTGTTATCATGAATAATTTTACGAATTCTATATGGACCGTTGTAAAGCAGAAAAAATTTGCGACACAAGCCTTTTCCTTTGTGAGATAAACGATGAGACTTAATTAACACCTTCTGACCAACTGACAAGATTTTTGAACGACCAGGACGCTTAGCTGATATCTTTCTTCTAGCAGCCGCAGATGCAATATTTCGTAGAGCCAGGTTGACAACTTCAGAATGCCGCAGTTTCCGTGAAGGCGGAAAAGGAACTATTTCAGAAATGCGATTTGTCGGTGCTTTATTTTTTAATGTCAATATAGGCGGTAAAGAAGTTGAGTCATTAGGAAGTTCATTCAGAATGTTTTGAAAAATATGAAGATACTGATCCCATGTTCTGTGATTCTGAAGACAATAAAGACGACACAATTTATTGATTTCCTTCATCCATCTCTCTGAAGCGATAGATTGAGGGTGGAAAAGTGAAATGAAAATTGGTTTAATTTTACGACGCCGTAGAGTACGAGGCCAAATTTTAGAACGAAACTGTGATCCATTTCTGATATAACCTTATCAACATGACCAACTTCTTTAAGAAAATGTTTGATGAAAGCGTTAGATACTGAACGAGCTGTTGCTTTGCGTAACGGTGTAAAACACACATATTTTGACGTCAGTTCCACTGCTACGAAAATGTACGCAAAACCATTAGTAGAACGAACCACTGGACTGAACAAATTGACTGCAGCCATCTCCTTTAATTTCGCTGGAATGATAGGAAACAACGGTGCTCTGTGAGAAACTGTTGGTGGCTTAGCCTTTTGACATAATTTGCATTTGGCAAGAACAGATCGAATACGTTTTTCCATATTATTGAAGTAGCAATTTTCTCGTAATTTATGAAAGCATTTTCTGTTACCAAAGTGTGCATAACTGAAATGCGTATACCAAATCAGCTTATTAACCCACTCATCAGGAATACAAACTAACCAAACAGAGTTGTCGAGCGATTTTCGTTTAAAAAGAACTTTCCAGATAGATCGCAAAAACGATGTGTGGCCAAATCGTCCAATTTAACAAAGCGTCGAAGAAAATTACAGACACCAAGGAAACTACGAACATCACGTTTTGTAGTAGGAACAGCATAATTACGAATAGCGTCTAATTTTTCTGGATCAGGAAGAATACCTTCTGTAGAAATAATGTGACCGAGAAATTTCACCTGAGAACGACCAAATTCAGATTTTTCTAAGTTCACTGTAATGCCAACTCTTGCAAAAATACGTAATAATGAATCCAAAATTTTGTTGTGCTCACTCCAAGAATGTTTAGCAATAAGAATGTCGTCAACATATGAAGTAATATTGTCACGAAGATAAACAGGTAAAATTTCATTTAAGCTACGAATGAATGCTGCTGAAGATACAGTAAGTCCAAACGGTAATTTCTGAAGTCACTTTTAGGTAAAATAGTCATATCAGGTTATTGTTTACTTACTCACTAGATAGACTGATAGTCGAAGAGTTGGTCTGACAGATGCAAAGAATAGTAAAAGAGTAGACAGCGGTGCAGAAAACTAAAAGGGAAATAGCACCACTACAGCTCGGGGCCCTATGCTCGCTACGGCACATATTCACTTAGTGTAGTGAATCCCCTGAGGACACATATCCGGTTACTGTTTATCTACTGTCTAGATAGATTGATAGTCGAAGAGTTGTTTTGACAGATGCAAAGAATAGTAAAAGAGTAGGCAGCGGTGCAGAAAACTAAAAGGGAAATAGCACCACTACAGCTCGGGGCCCTATGCTCGCTACGGCACATATTCACTTAGTGTAGTGAATCCCCTGAGGACATTAATAGCCGCACATAATTTCCAGTTTGTGACTTTGTGGCACATCTGGCGGAAGTGCGTACGTAAATTGATCTAACCATGAACATGGATGTATGTCATTCTTAGAATTAATCTATTATTGTGAGAATTCAAAATCGGTTGTACTTCTTCTCTGATTTCTTTCTTTAATTCATCCTTCATATTTTTGAAACATGTCCCTATTCGTGAGTCTAAGCGTGTTTCCAAAGTTCCAATCTCTATTTTAAATTCAGATCCTAACCGTGTTTCCATTGTCCCCATCTCAGTTCTAATTGTTCCTATTTGTGATCCCAAATTTAATATAGCACTCATCAACTGCTCCATATTAAATGGTTCAGAATTCTTTTCGCCCCTAACATTTCCCGCAAAACTAACTTCCTTCTGCATAGCCATAAGGCTATCTGTGTTCGATACTATTCCAGAATCTTCTGTCGTTAATCTCGGATTCTGTGAATTTTCTGATTGAGAAAAATTTTGAAATGGTTCCGGGCTATTTTCCCGACTTATTAAATTGTTTTCCACTTCATTATTCATGATACTGCTTTCCTCTGTTGGCGAGTTCGCCATGTTAACAATATCGTCATTCTCACTATTCATCATTTTTGCCTTTTTCATTGATCGCGTAATCATTTACAAAATATACAAAACTCGTCACTGTACGAAAATTATACACAATGACTCCTTATCTCCAACAACACCATTCACATGAAATGTTTCCCTCAAACACGATTAATCGAACAATTGAAATAATTGCACTAAATTGTCAAACGCGTATACAAGACAACAAATCAAATTCTGGGAAAAAATACCATTAGAAGAATGACAATTACCAAACCTACACATGCAAAATAGACTACAATTACTAAACTCAAATTACTACAACAATACTACGGTCTACTATTTTTACAATCAGAAGAATTCCAAGGAACGATCCGAAGCAGCGGTCGCCACGTGCATGGGGGCTTAATTATTTAAAGTGCAAATATTTTTAGTAGCTGTCTGTCCGATTACGCTGTGTCGTAAACGGTTGGCCCTGACTAGTATTATTACGCAATCTGACTGCATAGAATAACAACAAACAATGAAAGAAATTTTTCGTTAACACAGTTAATTAATTAAGTCCCCAGCAACTATAAAACCTACTAAACCAAAGCACAAGTGTAATTGTTCTGTGTGTGGGAGTGTGACTCAACGCACATCTGGCACGGTTCTTCTTCAACAAGACAAGAATTTTTAAATACCAAGTTTACTGACGTGATAAAAGAAAATTAGAAATACTATAATTGCGTAAGAAAAGCAGAATTAAACTCTAATACAAGAACACACGCCAGATGCTTTGTTGACTGAACCTGTAATAACGCATTATTTAGGACACTGAAATAAAAAGAAACGGAGTTTGTTACCTCATTTATATTGATGAAAATCACTCTAATTCTTGCAATATATCTCCACACCGATTCTCTACTACCACATCTCAACAAGACTCTCCAATATCACATCTCAGCAAGCACTGCCTACTAGCTCATCTCAACAAACACTCTTCACTACAACATCTCAGCACAGACTACTCCGAGTCCTCGACAGGCACTGACTACTACGAGCTCTCCCCAAGCACTGTGGAGGCGGCTTAATAATACTCTTTGGCGCAATCTCTGGCGCAGTGGCTCAGTGTAGCCACCTTTCAAACTCCTTGACGCTTTCGCGCGTACTTAATGTACCTCTAACGAAATGTGCTGCTCTTGTTTGGATGTTATCTATGCCCTCTCTCAGTCCTATGTGGTAGGGAACCTATGCTGAGGAGCAATATTCAAGTATTGGTCGAACGAATATTGGTAAGAATCTTCCTCTCTTGTTGGACTGCATGACGTGACTATTCTTCCAATGAGTCTCAGTCTGGCATCCGCCTACTCGCAATTAATTTTTTGTGGTCGTTCCACTTCAAATCAGTTGTTGGTCGATTTGATGTAGGGGACGAAACAGCTTGGACATCGGTCCCATCCGATTGGAGAAGGATGGGGGAGGATCTCAGCCATGCCCTTTCAAATGAACCATCCCGGCATTTGCCTGCAGCGATTAAGGGTATTCACGGAGAACCTAAATCAGGATGGGAGGACGCGGGTTTGAACTGTCCTCTTCCGGAATGCGAGTCCAGTGTGTTAATCACTGCGCCACCTCGCTCGGTACTTTAAATCGCTTCCTACGCATATTCCTTGACATTTTGTGGGAATAACTGCTTCTTCCATTGATTGTTCTTTAATCGTGTAATCATACAGCAAAGGGCCTTTATGCATTCGCAACACATTTATCTTGCGAGTCAATAATCATTCCCTGCACCAAGCGTCGATCTTCTTATCAAGATTTAAGTGAGTTTGAAGTGGTGCTATAGTCGGCACACGAGTGATGGGACACAGCATCTCCGAGGTAGCGATGAAGTGCGGATATTCCCGTACGAACATTTCACGAGTGTGCCGTGTATATCAGGAATCCCGTAAAACATCAAATCTCCGACATCGCTGCGGCTGGTGAAAGATCCTGCAAGAACGGGGCAAACGACAGCTAAAGAGAATTGTTCAACGTGACAGAAGTGCAACTCCGCAAATTATTCAAAAAAAAGTGTGTGAAATGTTATGGGACTTAAACGCTAAGGTCATCAGTCCCTAAGCTTACACCCTACTCAACCTAAATTATCCTAAGGACAAACCCACTCACCCATACTCGAGGGAGGACTCGAACCTCCGCCGGGACCAGCCGCACAGTCCATGACTGCAGCGCCCTAGACCGCTCGCCTAATCCCACGCGGCTCAAATTATAGAAGATTTCAAAGCTGGGCCATCAACAAATGTCAGCATGCGAACAATTCAACGAAACATCATGGATATGGGCTTTCGAAGCTTAAGGCCCTCTCTTGTACCATTGATGACTGCACGACTCATAGCTTTACGCCTCGCCTGGGCCCGTCAATATCGACATTGGACTGTTGATGACTGGAAACATGTTGCCTGGTCGGACGAGTATTGTCTCAAATTATATGGAGCTGATGGACGTGTAAGGGTATGGAGACAACTTCTCGAATCCATAGACCGTGCATGTCAGCAGGGGACTATTCAAGCTGATGGAGGCTCTGTAATGGTGAGGGGCGTGTGCAGTTTGAGTGATATGGGATCCCTGTTACGTCTAGATACGACTCTGACACGTGACACGTATGTAAGCTTCCTGTTTGATCATCTACATCCATTCATGTCCATTGTGCATTTAGACGGACTTGGGCAATTCAAAAAATGGCTCTGAGCACTATGCGACTCAACTGCTGAGGTCATCAGTCGCCTAGAACTTAGAACTAATTAAACCTAACTAACCTAAGGACAGCACACAACACCCAGCCATCACGAGGCAGAGAAAATCCCTGACCCCGCCGGGAATCGAACCCGGGAACCGGGCGTGGGAAGCGAGAACGCTACCGCACGACCACGAGATGCGGGCACTCGGGCAATTCCAGCAGGACAATGCGACGCCCCACACGTCCATAATTGCTACAGAGTGGTTCCATAAACACTCTTCTGACTTTAACACTTCCGCTGGACACCAAACTCCCCAGACATGAATATTATTGAGGGTATCTGGGATGCCTTGCAACGTGCTGTTCAGACGAGATCTCCACTCATTCGTACTCTTACGGGTTTATGGACAGACCTGCAGGATTCATGATGTTAGTTCCCCCGACACTATTTCAGACATTAGTCGAGTCCATGCGAAGTCGTATTGCGGCACTTCTGCGTGCTCGCGTGGGCCCTGCACGGTATTAGGCAGGTGTACCAGTTTCTTTGGCTCTTCAGTGTATATTGTGAAAAGTAATGGTCCTATAACACTCCTCTGGGGCACGACCGAAGTTGCTTTTATGCCTGAAGACTATTCTCCGTCCCGAATCATAAGCTGTGTTTCGTTTGCTAGAAACTTTTCAGTCCAGTCACACAGTTGGTCTGATATTCCATACGATCGTATTTCGTTGTTTAGGTGGCAGTTCACAATTGTGTCGAGCGCCTTCCGAAATTCAGGAAGCACAGCACCTACCTGGGCCTTGTTTCTACTTCTTTCTGGGTCTCGTGGACGAACCGAGCGAGCCGGGTTTCACACGATCGTTGTTTTCGGAACCCATGTTGATTCCTACAGAGGTGATTTACGCTCTCCAGAAATGTCACGATAAGCGAGCATGAAAAATGTTCCAAAAATTCTACAACAGACCGCCGTCACAGATTAAGGCCTATAGTCTTGTATGTCTGTTCGACGACCCTTCTTGATACCGGGAACGACCTTTGCTATTTTTTCCAAACGTTAGAAACGCTTCGCTCAGCTACAGACTGCGGTACACTCTTCGCTCTCCTTGTTATTGCTCGCGTAACAACTAATATATTGATAAAGGGATGAGATAAAATATGTTGCTACGAAAAGAGCCTTGAAATACTTTTAAGGGATGCTGTGATGTGACTTTCTTTGGATCATTAATTTTCCACAAAACAAAATATATTAAGTTCTTATGATTCTGGATCAGTTTTTCTATAAAAGGAACATTGTTTCGTTACTGTAACCCGCTATAAGGTTCAATATGTCTTTCTTACTTTACAGTTATTGAAAAGGTTACTGAAAATTATTTCATTATCAATACTGATGTTGCAGTACGCAATGTTCGTTCAACATCAAAATTTTGCGGTGGATTTTTGTTAACATTAAAACACCAATAAGTACCACGACTAACACGAGAACATGAGACTACTATCAGAGAGAAAATGTTTTTACTATAATGTTTGCCAGACAAGAACTACGCACAGCAAGATTTCTTTTATGTCATGAAGGTAAATTATCTTTTTGAACTGTTAATAATATAACATCATCCGCAGCCCGCGTCCACCTGTAAAACACATCCTAAAGTCTGATACTCTGCCCTGCAATCCCGAAAGCTGAAAGAAATAATTTTAGTTCACTATTACCTGCCCGCTTCTTTGAGGTATGATTGGTTTCATTTAAAGCAGTTTGAATGCGCCGCGGCACCGGCTCGTTCGTTCGTAGCGCAGCTCTGCACCACGAACAATGTTTTAAATAGCTGAAAATGTCTTAATTGGATGGGATAAAATACCAGGCAAGGTTATTACAAATCATAACGCAAGTTTTCACTAAGTAACTTTATCTAAAACATTTAGACAGATTAAATTCTTACACACCTTTACAAATCAATGCCTAATGGCGTCCTTCTCTCAATCTTGACTAAAGAATGCTACACAAGCATACAATATAGTGTCACAGGCTCTTCCTACTCACGTAACTCCAAAAAAACGACAGATAAATCAATGCTCGGTCACTACTGATTATACTCGGTTTAATAAATTTACATCTTTGTTTAATACTTAATAAGTATCGTATGTGGCGGTTCCAGTACTCGGAGACACAGATATTATCTTTACGAAAATCGATGTTGTTGTTGTTGTTGTTGTTGTGGTCTTCAGTCCTGAGACTGGTTTGATGCAGCTCTCCATGCTACTCTATCCTGTGCAAGCTTCTTCATCTCCCAGTGCCTACTGACGCCTACATCCTTCTGAATCAGCTTTGTGTATTCATCTCTTGGTCTCCCTCTACGATTTTTACCCTCCACGCTGCCCTCCAGTACTAAATTGGTGATCCCTTGATGCCTCAGAATATGTCCTACCAACCGATCCCTTCTTCTAGTCAAGTTGTGCCACAAACTCCTCTTCTCCCCAATTCTGTTCAATATCTCCTCATTAGTTATGTGATCTACCCATCTAATCTTCAGAATTCTTCTGTAGCACCACATTTCGAAAGCTTCTATTCTCATCTCGTCGAAACTATTTATCGTCCACGTTTCACTTCCATACATGGCTACACTCCATACAAATACTTTCAGAAACGACTTCCTGACACTTAAGTCTATACTCGATGTTAACAATTTTCTCTTCTTCAGAAACGCTTTCCTTGCCATTGCAAGTCTACATTTTATATGCTCTCTACTTCGACCATCATCAGTTATTTTGCTCCCCAAATAGCAAAACTCCTTTACTCCTTTAAGTGTCTCATTTCCTAATCTAATTCCCTCAGCATCATCCGACTTAATTCGACTACATTCCATTATCCTCGTGTTGCTTTTGTTGATGTTCATCTTATACCCTATTTTCAAGACAATGTCCATTCCGTTCAACTGCTCTTCCAAGTCTCTGTCTCTGATAGAATTGCAATGTCATCGGCGAACCTCAAAGTTTTTATTTCTTCTCCATGGATTTTAATACCTACTCCGAAATTTTCTTTTGTTTCCTTCACTGCCTGCTCAATATACAGATTGAATAGCATCGGCGAGAGGATACAACCCTGTCTCACTCCCTTCCCAACCACTGCTTCCCTTTCATGTCCCTCGACTCTTGTAACTGCCATCTGCTTTATGTACAAATTGTAAATAGCCTTTCGCTCCCTGTATTTTACCCCTGCCACTTTCAGAATTTGAAAGAGTGTATTCCAGACAACATTGTCAAAAGCTTTCTCTAAGTCTACAAATGCTAGAAACGTAGGTTTGCCTTTCCTAAATCTTTCTTCTAAGATAAGTCGTGGGGTCAGTATTGCCTCACGAGTTTCAATATTTCTACGGAATCCAAACTGATCTTCCCCGAGGTCGGCTTCTATCAGTTTTTCCATTCGTCTGTAAAGAATTCGCGTTAGTATTCTGCAACTGTGACTTATTAAACTGATAGTTCGGTAATTTTCACATCTGTCAACACCTGCTTTCTTTGGGATTGGAATTATTATATTCTTATTGAAGTCTGAGGGAATTTCGTCTGTCTCATACATCTTGCTCACCAGATGGTAGAGTTTTGTGAGGACTGGCTCTCCCAAGGCTATCAGTAGTTCTAATGGAATGTTGTCTACTCCCGGGCCTTGTTTCGACTCAGGTCTTTCAGTGCTCTGTCAAACTCTTCACGCAGTATTGTATCTCCCACTTCATCTTCATCTACATCCACTTCCATTTCCATAATATTGTCCGCAAGAACATCGCCCCTGTATTGACCCTCTATATACTCCTTCCACCTTTCTGCTCTCCCTTCTTTGTTTAGAACTGGTTTTCCATCTGAGCTCTTGTTTTCATGCAAGTGGTTCTCTTTTCTCCAAAGGTCTCTCTAATTTTTCTTACCCCTCGTGAGATAAGCCTCTACATACTTACATTTGTCCTCTAGCCATCCCTGCTTAGCCATTTTGTACTTCCTGTCAATCTCATTTTTGAGATGTTTGCATTCCTTTTTGCCTGCTTCATTTACTGCATTTTTGTATTTTCTCCTTTCATCAATTAAATTCAGTATCTCTTCTGTTACCCATGGATTTCTACTAGCCCTCGTCTTTTTACCTACTTGATCTTCTGCTGCCTTCACTATTTCATCCCTCAAAGCTACCCATTCTTCTTCTACTGTATTTCTTTCCTCCATTCCTGTCAATTGTTCCCTCATGCTCTCTCTGAAACTCTGTACAACCTCTTGTTCTTTCAGTTTATCCAGGTCCCATATCCTTAAATTCCCACCTTTTTGCAGTTTCTTCAGTTTTAAACTGCTGTTCATAACCAATAGATTGTGGTCAGAGTCCACATCTGCCATGGAAATGTCCTACAATTTAAAACCTGGTTCCTAAATCTCTGTCTTACCATTATATAACCTATCTCAAACCTTCTAGTATCTCCAGGGTTCTTCCATGTATACAACCGTCTTTCATGATTCTTGAACCAAGTGTTAGCTATGATTAAGTTATGCTCTGTGCAAAATTCTACCAGACGGCTTCCTCTTTCATTTCTTACCCCCAATCCATATTCACCTACTGTGTTTCCTTCTCTCCCTTTTCCTATTCTCGAATTCCAGTCACCCATGACTATTAAATTTTCGTCTCCCTTCACTACCTGAATAATTGCTTTTATAGCATCATACATTTCATCAATTTCTTCATCGTCTGCAGAGCTAGTTGGCATATAAACTTGTACTACTGTAGTAGGTATGGGCTTCGTGTCTATCTTGGACACAATAATGCGTTCACTATGCTGTTGGTAGTAGCTTACCCGCACTCCTATTTTTTATTCATTATTAAACCTACTCCTGTATTACCCCAATTTGATTTTGTATTTATAACCCTGTATTCACCTGGCCAAAAGTCTTGTTCCTCCTGCCACCGAACTTCACTAACTCCCACTATATCTAACTTTAACCTATCCATTTCCCTTTTTAAATTTTCTAACCTACCTTCCCGGTTAAGGGTTCTGACATTCCACGCTCCGATCCGCAGAACGCCAGTTTTCTTTCTTCTGATAACGACGTCCTCCTGAGAAGTCCCCGCCCGGAGATCCGAATGGGGGACTATTTTACCTCCGGAATATTTTACCCAAGAGGACGCCATCATTATTTAATCATACAGTAAAGCTGCATGCCCTCGCGAAAAATGACGGCTGTACTTTCCCCTTGCTTTCAGCCGTTCGCAGTACCACAACAGCAAGGTCGTTTTGGTTAGTGTTACAACGCCAGATCAGTCAATCATCCAGACTGTTGCCCCTGCAACTACTCAAAAGGCTGCTGCCCCTCTTCAGGAACCACACGTTTGTCTGGCCTGTCAACAGATACCCCTCCGTTGTGGTTGCACACACGGTACGGCTATCTGTATCGTTGAGGCACGCAAGCCTCCCCACCAAAGCAAGGTCCATGGTTCATGGGGGTGGAGGGGGGGTGGGGGGGCGGTGAGGGGGGGGGGAGAATTGATACATATTCTATACAAGTATAAAACATGACACATAATGGTTTCTCTTTATTACACAAAGTTCACACAATCATTGTCCATTCAGAAATAAAATTATAATCATCCAGTTCAATTATTTCTTTCTTTTTTTATCACATATAATATATGTTTTGCTAGGAGACGTTACACACTGTTCTTAGAAGAGAGGCAAGTTTTTTCGCATATTCTGTGTAAAAGCTAATAGGTATTCCGTCATGTCCAGTGACATTCCCTGCGTTGAGCGATTTCAGGTGCTTTGCTGTCCCTTCGTCATTTATTTCTATCGTTCGAGCGACGATTTACAGGAGCAACTACAGTGGGATCTTCCTCTATGAAACAATTTGGAAAAAGGCGTTCAATATTTCAGCCTTGACTGTGACGGTCTCTGTTTCAACGCTATTACGGCGAGAGATTGTCTGGACAGAGAGCTTCGATTCTTTTACTGATTTAACATAGTATCAGATCTTCTTAGAATTTTTGTCCAGTTGGTAGATAGAGTTTTACTTTCGTATTCGTTGAACGCTTCACACATAACACTCCTTACACTAATACTGACTTCGTTAGGGTTTTATTTGTCTGTGCAGCTTTGGCTGTATTTAATTTTGCAATAAAGCTTTCTTTGTTTTCGTAGCAGTTTCCTAACACGGTTGTCAAACCACGGTAGGTCTTTTCCATCCCTGACAATTCTGATCGGTACGTACTTGCCTAAAGCGTGTTGTACGATGCTCTTGAACTCTGTCCGTTAATGCTCAGCATTGTCCTGCTGAAGATGAAATGTTCATGATCGCTTGTCAAGTGATCAGAAATCAGCCTGCTGTCGCTCTTGCTAAACATTAAAAAATCGTCCCATCTTCCTTTGTATTCCTATTTACATCCATGTCCAGTGATTCATTGACTGCCTGATGATTATGGATTTCCTATTCTACGCTAACTGAGTTGAAACGTTCAGGTCTTTTTTTCACCAGAAGGGCAGGTCTAAGATGTTATTTTCATGAGGTGGTTTTCTGATTAACTGCTCAAGGTAGCTTTCAGATAAGCCACTTACAATAATTTCACATGACTCTCTGTCGCTACTACCCGTCCTGATTACTTGAGTCTCCCAGTATATAACTGGTAAGTTAAAATCACCTAAACCTATGATATGATGAGTAAATTTAAGCGAAATATTCTTCAAGTTTCCCCTCAACGTTTCCACCACTACTATTTCTGAGACAGGAGATGTACAAAAGCATCTGGTGACCATGTTTCATCCACCTTTAACTCTTATCTTCAAACAAATTGTTCCGCATTCGTAATCTTTACTAATCTCAATATACTCGTATATAATTGCATTTTTATTGCAGTAAACACATCTTCACCTCCTGCGTTCAACCTATCTCTGCAATAAATATTCCAGTCGAGTTTAGAATTTCTTTGTTATTAACCACTGGCTTCAGCCAGCTTTCTGCCGCTAGTACTATGTGGGCACTGTTATCGTTTATAACCGAGATTAGTCCCGATACCTCTGCTTCCACCCCACGGGCGAGACCAACTGTCTTCACGAAATCGGTAAACCACCTGTAGGAACCGAGGATGGCCTCTGAACATACTGGTAACTGCAGTGGTATCCTCCGACCATTACCAATGGTCCGCCGTCGTCTCTTTTCATCTTCTGATGGTATGAAAACATTTTATTGTATTACATCTGTCTATCCATATATATTTTACTTAGGTTTGGAACTCCTCTTGATGTTTTTTCGTGTTTGCGATTTAAAAATTGGGTTGTTTTGAAAATCAGCCTTATGCAAACACAATTAATTCATTTTTTTATTTTTATATTTACCCAGACATGTTTCGACACTTACGTGTCATCTACTGTGGGTCAAAAGTTTTTACTTTTTGTAAAGTACAATATCAAATTTATAATAATTTATCTATTGTAGGCCTAAGAACTATAATATTCTTTATTCTTATTCTTTGTTTTGTTTAGATGCTCATCTTAAAATTACATCGCTAATTGAACTGCATTATTATACATCGGTTTTTGCGCCCTTTTTCTTCGTTTTTCGACAGCATTTCATCTGCAAATTAGCCATGAGGAAAAATTATTATGTATTTGTGAACAACTGTTTCGTGTGTACAGGTTATGTGCATTTCCTTACTTAAATTTTTTGTCCTGTTGCGTGTCTCTCATTGATGCCTCGATCAGCTGCTACTCAGTGTACTGTTTCCATATAGTTTTTCACAAAATTTTCGCTCTCTAGTTCACCTCACATTTACTTTCACAAAATGTGGCGAAACGTGATCTGATCAGATAGACACTTCTGACTACATACTTAGTGGGAGGTATTCTGTTATTGTCGCTGCTCACTTGTTCATCGTTGGTCTTGTGTTTGTTGTGGCGCTAATTTTGATTACTTCGTCACAACTAGTGTGGTGTAGCTGCTGGAGGGCAGAATATATATATGTGTGTGTTTGTGTGTGTGTGTGTGTGTGTGTGTGTGTGTGTGTGTGTGCGGAATAAGAGAGAGAGAGAGAGAGTGAGAGAGAGAGAGAGAGAGAGAGAGAGAGAGAGAGAAGTGGAAACGAGGATGGCGAGGGAACCGAGAAAACAGAAGTTTTTTTTTCGATGTTTGAGACTGTTTGGTAGTTATGTTTTATGTTGGGAGGTGCCTTTGTATAGTTCATTGAGTGTTCGAAACTTTTTTGTTGCCCAGTGTTGTATCGTCAAGCAAGACCCACATTCCTTGTATTATTGCTTTTTGCATGTGGTAGTTCTCTTCTATTTTGTGTTTTTGATAGAGACTGTTGCTTTCTCTGAGGATCTTAAGACCAGTCTTCATACTTCTTGGATGGTGGTTTTGTTGTATTAGATGATCTGCAAAAGTGGAGTGTGTACTATGACTTCTAAGGGCTCTGAGGTATTCAGAGAACTTCGTTTTGAAATTTCTGCATTTTTGGCTTATGTAGACCGACTGGCATGAACTACAGGTTAACTGGTATATTGCAGCTTTGGAGAATGTGTATGCTGAGGTGCTTAGATGTTTCTGTACTATGTTACTTATGCGGAATGATATTTGTAGTCCTTGTCTGTATGTTTCCCACCCTGTGGACGGTTTTGTTACTGCATGTTAGTATGTGCCATGCTGTATTCTTTGTAGGGTGTTCCTGGTTTCCTGTGTTTGTCTGGAGTTTGTGATCTTGATTCTCTGTTGGGGCTGGTGATTTGTTTATGATTTGTTCTCTTTTAATTTGTTTTTTTTTTTTTTAATTTTGTTGTTCAGTTTGTTCATCATTTGTGTGTTGTGGCGAATCTCTCTGGATATCTGGTATATTATGTTCAGTTCCTATGTGTAGTTTAGTTTGTCCAGTGGAGGTCTGTTGAGTATGTGTAGCAGGTGTCTGAAACTTGATGTTTGTGTGCTTGGGGGTTGTTGGAGTTTATGTGAATGGTTGTACTTGTGGCTATAGGTTTCTTTGAAATTCCGAAATTATCGTTTATTGTTGATTCTGTGTACGCTGATGTCTAAGAAATTAAGTTTCATTTCCTTTTCTGTCTCAATGGTGGATTTTATTTTTGGGTGAACTGCATTTATGTCACTGTGTAATTGTTTTGTTCAGGTGTCTGTTACATCAATCAAGCAATTGATGTCACCACATGTTGGTACCAGTATATGATCTTGTACTGTTTTGGATGTTTGATGTCACTGAATATTTTGCTTTCAATGTGGTTTAGAAATATGTTTGCAAGAAGACTGCTGATGGGTGAGCCCATTGGTATGCCATCTTTTTATAGACAGAACTCCTTCTTGAAAGTGAAGCAGTTCTGTTCTGCTATATTCTTTAGGGGGGCTTCTGTTTCATCTATGTGTGCAATTGTTATTTCCCCTTGATACTACAGCTGTTTTTTTAACAATACTGATTGTTTCTTCTATTGGCACATTTGTGTACATGGATGTCAAAATATACGATAGTACTGCTGAGTTTATGCTTATATCTGTTAGCTTTTCTATTAGTTCACTGATATTTTTTAAATTTCTGTTGTTTCTAAAAGTGTATAATTTCTGTATCATTGTATGTAACTGTCTAGCTAGGTGATAGGATGGTGAATTTTTGAAACTGATTATGAGCCTGATTGGACAGTTATTGTTATGTATCTTTGGTGAACTATTGAGGCTGGGCGCTTTGAGATTCTTTTGTGTCATGTATTTGGTTGAAGTTTCTGTAATGGCGACTTTTAAGGTTTTTTAAGAGTTTTTGTATGTTTCTTTGGTACCTCATGGTAGGCTCATTGATTAATTTGATGATGTTGTACTGTTTTGTGGATATATTTTGTTCTGTTGTTTTTGTTTTTGAGATGATGTGGATCTTGTTCTCCTTGATTATGTGTTTTATCTCTTCTGCTACAAGTTCCCTTGTCAAGTTTGCACTGAAATCTGGGTTGTCCAAATTTTCTTCTCGATTTATTATGTATCCTGTTTCTGTGATCAGCTTTTCTACGATTTTCTGTGACAAGTTTGTGTTTGTGTTGTATTTTGGTCCCTTTTCAAGTAATTCTCGTTCTTGTTTTATTAATTCTACGAGTGTCAGTGAAATTGACACGTCTGTTATGGAACTTGTGTCGGGCCCTACTCTTCCTTCTTTATTTACGAGGTGCGGCTAGAAAAAAACCGGACTGATGCTGGAAAAAACATTTATTTACAATTATTTACAATTTCATGTTATCTCCTTCAATGTACTCTCCTCCTCGGTCTCTACACCGCTCCATACGAATTTTCCACTGTTCATAGCAATGCTGCAGATCATTTTCGGTAAGTCCATACATTACTTCCGTCGCTTTTTCTTTTACTGCTTCAACAGTCTCAAATCTAGTTCCTTTCAAAGCTGACTTGACTTTAGGGAAAAGAAAAAAGTCACAGGGGGCCAAATCAGGTGAGTAGGGTGAATGATCTAAGATGGGAATGTTGTGTTTTGCCAAAAACGTCTTCACTGACAACGCACTGTGAGCTGGGGCATTGTCTTGGTGAAGGATCCATGACTTTTTTCTCCACAAATCATTCCGTTTTCTCCGTACTCGCTCACGTAGGGTAGCCAGGACGCTAATGTAGTAATGCTGATTCACTGTTTGTCCCTCTGGTACCCAATCAATGTGCACAATCCCTTTGATGTCAAAAAAAAACAATCATCATTGCCTTGAATTTCGATTTTGACATTCGTGCTTTTTTTTTGTCGTGGAGAACCAGGAGTTTGCCAATGCATCGATTGGCGTTTAGTTTCGGGATCGTAAGTAAAAAACCACGATTCATCGCAAGTAATAACATTTTGTAAGAAGGTGGAATCACTTTCAATGTTTTCTAGGATGTCAGAACAAATCATTCTTCGGCGTTCCTTCTGTTCAATTGTGAGACACTTTGGAACCATTTTTGAACACACTTTGTTCATGTTGAAACTTTCATGAAGAATCTGCCTAACGCTTTCCTTCTCAACTCCTGTTAACTCAGACACTGCTCTGATTGTTAAACGGCGATCTTGTCGAACAAGTATACCGATTTTTTCAATGTTTGCATCAGTTTTTGCTGACAATGGTCTGCCAGTGCGAGTGTCATCACTGGTGTCTTCGCGGCCATCTTTAAATCGTTTAAACCACTCAAACACTTGTGTTCGCGATAAACAATCATCGCTGTACACTTGTCGTAACATTACAAACGCTTCACTTGCAGATTTTCCTAGTTTGAAACAAAATTTGATGTTAACACGCTGTTCTTTCTGTACACTCAACATTTTCCGACGCACAGACAAAACGTCAACTACTTAAAACAGACGCCATGGGCAGACTGAGTGCAGGAGGCAGATGAAATTCGAGCTGTAGGCGGAGCGAGAGTCACGTGACTGGCCACGCGACTTTCAGCCTTATTGCATTCGTTTTATTGTTTCACCAGTACTAGTCCGGTTTTTTTCTAGCCACACCTCGTATTGTTGTGGCAGGTCTCATGAGGTGATTCAGTACTTTGTTTTGTGCTTTTATCTTTTTGTTCGTTAGTATTTCTGAGCAAGACCTGATTTCTTGAGTTATGCCGTCGAAATGTACTGGTGTTTTTAAGAGATTAGCTAATTCAAGGTGTGTTTACACCTGAAGATTAAGCTGCTGTTTTTTCGCATATGAGAAACGATTTTCCTTTTCTAACCAAATACTTTCTGTTTTTCTTTACGCTACTTGTGCTGCAAATGACTTGCAGTTTACTCTAACTTTACAAAAACAGGGATTATGTTATTACTTAGACAGATTTTGTTATACCTGATGTTGAAGATATTTTTGGCAGCTGTACTGTTGTGTTCTTGAACTCGTTTTAGAGCTTCGTGGGAAATGCTTGGCTTGGCTTTGAGAGACTCATTTTACTAATGTTTGAAGCTCATCTTGCTGTTTTTCCGTGTTTGCGATTTAAAAACGGGATTGTTTTGAAAATTGTCTACGATCGCTCAGCGACGATACACTCTTTCCTCCAATATAGATGCAGCAGATGCGGCAAGAAATCTATTCAATCTGATGTAAAAGTCATAAGCGAAGAAACATAGAATAATTTGAGTTGACTGCCCTATTTCCGCTGCCATTATACTTCCTCTTCCTCACGGTGTCTTCCACACCGCCATAAATAGTAATTTGATATACGTGGAGATTCTTATTAATGTTTTAACCCCCCCCTCAAGAGACGTAGATGAAGCTGAGACAAGTAAATTAATGTAAGACTGCAAGTGCCAGTAAATACCCCAAAAGTGGATGATAAATGTTGAGCTAGTGACGTCACCAGATCACGTACCTCGTCAAAAGTGCAGGTGCGTGCGTGAATGGATGACGGAGATGATGGAGCGATGCAATACTTGCATTCAAGCAAACGGTGCACATTTCGAACATATTTCGTAAATGTGATCTATTGTAAACGCAGACGTTACAAAGTTATTATACTCGCTCTAACCAAGCAAAAGTCTTTATTTAGTGAAGAAAACGTATGTCATTTACTGGTACCGGCGCCATTCGGAAATTTGTACTCATTTTCTTCGGACGCAGTACGGTGGGCATTTGTGATACTGCACTGAAACCAACGGAGACTGCAAGACCGGCATATTAAATAATAAATCTTACCTCACTGTAAACACGTAATTGTGTAACGCAGTGAAAACAATAATGTCAGGCAGAAGCAAGATTCCATCCCTGAGACTGTAATGGTACTTGAATTACGTAACCATTACGGCACCTCACCTCAACCTCTCGATACCAGCAATATTCTACTGTGTTTCTGTAAAATAGTTAACATATTTCTGTGACATCATTCAGATTTGATTTCATTAATGTAGAGGTACTTCGATACATCGATATGTATATATTGCAATGATATTATTCTTATCTGTATTCTTTCTTTTGTTACTATGATCTTTGACGTACTTGTAACACTGATTTTTTGGCGCGTAGGCGGTTATTAGAGAGTCAAACTTTGGTCGTTATGTTAAAAAGACGCAAATTGTAGTCATTTTATGAAATGTGAACTTTAACAGTGAGGAAGATATTTTCAAGTATGTTTTATATTGTGAAGCGATGTTCTGGAACGGGTTACATGATATTGCAACAAAAATAATAAAAAAGAAGTGTAACTTAAATTCGGAGTGCTGATTACTGCTGATTACATTTTTACATCAACATTGTCTTAACTTGCAAAAGTTTAATCTTCAAGAATGGTTTATGAAACACATATATCAAATTTTTGAATATTGCAGAATAACACCTAGGCCTCTTTGCATCCGAGCTTGGAATCATCACTACCTAGATTTTCGACGATTGAGCCATGAGTTCACAACCTAGATTTTCGACGATTGAGCCATGAGTTCACGACGAGACTAGCGTGGAAAAGACGAAAAGATGAGTGCCTAGTTTATCCAATATTTCAAGAAATGACTTTATTAACTGTGCTCTAATGACACCTGCCACATAATATAACTTTGTTGTTGCCCGAAAATGCAATATTTAGCAGCGTGAGCAACACTACAATCATAATTAATTTTTGACCTTTGTTATGGTATGGTTGTTAGAAGCCTCACATGGTGAAGTCGCGCACGTAGATCCAGAGGCACGTCGACGTTTATACTTGACTTGGGTTGGGATGGTCAGGTGCGATAGACCGATAGGTCCAACCACTGCACGTGCAGCAAGGTACGCCATATGATGACGTCAAGGCCAAAAATGTGTTATCCACTTTTGGAGGGTACTTCCTGACTTTTGCAGCCACCTGTATCTTACATTAAATTACTTTTCTCAGAGTCAACTACGTCGCTTCGAGGGTTTTTAAAAGTTAATAAGAATCACCCAGCTTGCTATTGTACATACAACGCTGAAACAAAAAAATCTGTGATAAAATTACAAAAAGTATGAAATTACTGTCACTGCTAAATTTCTCGTAAGGAAATTAATAATCTTATGTATAGAGACTGAAGCGCGACTCAAAATTTGTACCAAGGCCGGAAATTAATGAATTGTGGCACTCTTTTTGATTACAGGAACGTCCACCAAACGGTTACCAACGCTTTTTTAAAATACAGAAGGGTAAGGTAGGTAAAGTTCCGCATTCTGGTCCTAGATGTACCATTCGCGTCCGACCGACCACCTTGCCATCCCCTGCCAACGACGTCACTGGTTGAGGTACGGCGGGGCATGTTGTCAGGACACTGTTCTCCCGGTCCTCGTCGGGTTTCTCGACGTTGGAACCGCTTCTAATCGGTCGAGCAGCTCCTGAGTTGGCCTGAAGAGGCTGAGTACACTCCGCACCAGTTTTCCACAAAGGAAAAATCCCTGCCACCACAGGAACTGAACCCGGGTCCAGCACATGGCAGTCAGCCGCGCTCACCATTCAGCTTCCACGGTGGGAATTTTACAGTACGCTCCTAACTTGATTAGTATGGTGCGACGGACAATGCCGTGTTTCAGTGAGGTTCCCCTGTCGTATTTAATTTCGCTCTTCATGTTTGAAAGACAAGACACCACTCACTCATATAACTGATTTGCCTCGATGGGCAGTGAATCCACAACCTCCAGCGCGCTCGCACAACAGTGTTCGACCTCCGGCGGGAACCTAAAATTGGGAAGCGCGGAGAGTATGGAAGGGGACTGCGTGTAGGTGGCGCTACGTGGAAATGGGGGTCTGCCGGGGAGCGTTCCAAGATGGTCCGTGCATTTACCAAAAACACTGTGCACGGTCGGTGTAGTGGTTAACGCAGCTGCCTCGTAACCAGAAGATCACGGGTCCAATTCCCCGTCCTCACACATTTTCACTCGACGCCGCTGATTCCGCGTAAAACCCCGAAGCAGCTCATATTATTAATTCCTTTTCTTCGATTTCGTTTCTCCTCCTTTCGTCTTCATAACTTGTCATTTGAACTACCGTGTTTCTCTTAATAGGCTACAGACTTCAAAATTAATGTTCTTTATCTCTTGTCGTTGTTGTGGTGGAGTTCAGTACTGAGACTGGTTTGATGCAGCTCTCCATGCTACTCTATCCTGAGCAAGCTACTTCATCTCCCAGTACGTACTGCAGCCTACATCCTTCTGAATGTGCTTAGTTTATTCCTCTCTTGGTCTCCCTCTACGATTTTTACCCTGCACGCTGCCCTCCTTATACTAAATTTGTGATCCCTTGATGCCTCAGAACATGTCCTACCAACCAGTCCCTTCTTCTTGTCAAGTTGTGCCACAAACTCCTCTTCTCCCCAATTCTATTCAGTACCTCCTCTTTAGTTATGTGATCTACCCATCTAATCTTCAGCATCCTTCTGTAGCAACACATTTCGAAAGCTTCTATTCTCTTCTTGTCCAAACTGGTTATCGTCCATGTTGCACTTCAATACATGGCTACACTCCATACAAATACTTTCGGAAACGACTTCCTGACACTTAAATCTATACTCGATGTTAACAAACTTCTCTTCTTCAGAAACGATTTCCTTGCCATTGCCAGTCTACATTTTATATCCTCTCTACTTCGACCATCATCAGTTATTTTACTCCTCAAATAGCAAAACTCCTTCACTACTTTAAGTGTCTCATTTCCTAATCTAATTCCCTCAGCATCACCCGATTTAATTTGACTACATTCCATTATCCTCGTTTTGCTTTTGTTGATGTTCATCTTATATCCTCCTTTCAAGACACTGTCCATTCCGTTCAACTGCTCTCCAAGTCCTTTGCTGTCTCTGACAGAATTACAATGTCATTGGCAAACCTCAAAGTTTTTACTTCTTGTCCATGAATTTTAATACCTACTCCGAATTTTTCTTTTGCTTCCTTTACTGCTTGCTCAATATACAGATTGAATAACATCGGGGAGAGGCTACAACCCTGTCTCACTCTTTTTCCAACCACTGCTTCTCTTTCATGCCCCTCGACTCTTATAACTGCCATCTGGTTTCTGTACAAATTGTACAGGGTGTTTCAAAAATGACCGGTATATTTGAAACGGCAATAAAAACTAAACGAGCAGCGATAGAAATACACCGTTTGTTGCAATATGCTTGGGACAACAGTACATTTTCAGGCGGACAAACTTTCGAAATTACAGTAATTACAATTTTCAACAACAGATGGCGCTGCAAGTGATGTGAAAGATATAGAAGACAACGCAGTCTGTGGGTGCGCCATTCTGTACGTCGTGTTTCTGCTGTAAGCGTGTGCTGTTCACAACGTGCACGTGGGCTGTAGACAACATGGTTTATTCCTTAGAACAGAGGATTTTTCTGGTCTTGGAATTCCACTCCCTAGAACACAGAGTTGTTGCAACAAGACGAAGTTTTCAACGGAGGTTTAATGTAACCAAGGGACCGAAAAGCGATACAATAAAGGATCTGTTTGAAAAATTTCAACGGACTGGGAACGTGACGGATGAACGTGCTGGAAAGGTAGGGCGACCGCGTACGACAACCACAGAGGGCAACGCGCAGCTAGTGCAGCAGGTGATCCAACAGCGGCCTCGGGTTTCCGTTCGCCGTGTTGCAGCTGCGGTCCAAATGACGCCAACATCCACGTATCGTCTCATGCGCCAGAGTTTACACCTCTATCCATACAAAATTCAAATGCGGCAACCCCTCAGCGCCGCTACCATTGCTGCACGAGAGACATTCGCTAACGATATAGTGCACAGGATTGATGACGGCGATATGCATGTGGGCAGCATTTGGTTTACTGACGAAGCTTATTTTTACGTGGACGGCTTCGTCAATAAACAGAACTGGCGCATATGGGGAACCGAAAAGCCTCATGTTGCGGTCCCATCGTCCCTGCATCCTCAAAAAGTACTGGTCTGGGCCGCCATTTCTTCCAAAGGAATCATTGGCCCATTTTTCAGATCCGAAACGATTACTGCATCACGCTATCTGGACATTCTTCGTGAATTTGTGGCGGTACAAACTGCCTTAGACGACACTGCGAACACCTCGTGGTTTATGCAAGATGGTGCCCGGCCACATCGCACGGCCGACGTCTTTCATTTCCTGAATGAATATTTCGATGATCGTGTGATTGCTTTGGGCTATCCGAAACATACAGGAGGCGGCGTGGATTGGCCTCCCTATTCGCCAGACATGAACTCCTGTGGCTTCTTTCTGTGGGGACACTTGAAAGACTAGGTGTACCGCCAGAATCCGGAAACAATTGAACAGCTGAAGCAGTACATCTCATCTGCATGTGAAGCCATTCCGCCAGACACGTTGTCAAAGGTTTCGGGTAATTTCATTCAGAGACTACGCCATATTATTGCTACGCATGGTGGATATGTGGAAAATATCGTACTATAGAGTTTCCCCGACCGCAGCGCCATCTGTTGTAGAAAATTGTAACTACTGTATTTTCGAAAGTTTGTCTGCCTGAAAATGTACTGTTGTCCCAAGCATATTGCAACAAACAGTGTATTTCTATCGTTGCTCGTTTAGTTTTTATTGCCGTTTCAAATATACCGGTCATTTTTGAAACACCCTGTAAATAGCCTTTCGCTCCCTGTATTTTACCCCTGCCACCTTCAGAATTTGAAAGAGAGTATTCCAGTTAACGTTGTCAAAAGCTTTCTCTAAGTCTACAAATGCTAGAAACGTAGGTTTGCCTTTTCTTAATCTTTCTTCTAAGATAAGTCGTAAGGTTAGTATTGCCTCACGTGTTCCAACATTTCTACGGAATATAGGGTGGCATCGCTTATTGTTCGTCTTCGATACTGTAACACA
The DNA here is from genome assembly GCF_021461385.2 of Schistocerca piceifrons. Classification (NCBI taxonomy): domain Eukaryota; kingdom Metazoa; phylum Arthropoda; class Insecta; order Orthoptera; family Acrididae; genus Schistocerca; species Schistocerca piceifrons. Next base: position 483,961,897 of record NC_060143.1, on the reverse strand, counting down.
CATTTGTTCTACTGCAAGCTCTTCTGTTTCCATATTTTTGGAGGTGGTAGAATATGAACCAAAAGAAGAATGTCCAGTAGGTATGGACCCTAAAATGAATACCTTAAGACCTATGACCACATGCCGACCTTGGCAACTGTGAAACACCTCTTTTTCTAATGAAAAAAGTGCCCTTCTCTCTTATGGTATGCATTTTAGAGCTCATATTTACTGGATTTTCTTTCTAGTCATGATCCATAATACCACCTCTGAAAGTGGCCTACACTACAGCCTTAGCAACAATAGTACCTGTACGTGTTTTCCTCTATCAGAGCTATCAAAACGGTTTTCGCTTCTAATTTTCGACTTTGCTACATTTTAGAGCTCATATTTACTGGACTTTCTTTCTTGTCTTGGTCCATAATACCACCTCTGAAAGTGGCCTACACTACAGCCTTGGCAACAATAGTACCTGTACGTGTTTTCCTCTGTCAGAGGTATCAAAACGGTTTTCGCTTCTAACTTTCGACTTTGTTACATTTATTATCATCCCTGGAAGTTTGCAACATCAACGGGGAATCATCCCCTGTGTTAAGGAGAAAAAATGTTACTCCTCTTGACAAATTCTGTGAACACATCAGCTCCTCTCGTACTCAGGTTCCAAACTGAAGAATAATTCTTTAGTTTCTTGACCACATTACTTTCTCGTAAGGAATAATAATGCCGAGTCGCTTGAGCATGAGTATCGTGAAAGATAAAAGGGGAAAACTTTCGACAAGCCATAGATTCAAGCTGTTTATATATTGAAGAATATACACGCGAATGCTGTAACTTCCATAACATTTCATAAAGGTATTTAAAGTCAGTCCCGCCATAAGACTGTTTTTTTTATTTGCTGTGTTACATTTACACGACCATGATTTCGGCTTAAAACGCCATTATCAGGTGTTTTAATGTTATACAGTGCCTAAGATGGCATACTGTCGTATACTTGATAATGACTTTTTAAGCCGAAATCATGATCGTGTAAATGTAACGCTGCAAATTAAAAATTAAAAAAAATAAAAAAGAAAAAAAAAACAGTCTACTGGTGGTACTGATTTTAAAGAAATATATTATGACTTTGGCCCCAGATTATGAAAAAATTATTAAATTTCATAAAGAGTGTAGGGAATTCAGAATTGAAATGGATTTTGGAAAGGATATTCCACCTTACCAAAAGTTTTCCAGCAGTCCTAGAGGAACTTTTCACATTCATAAAACGCGAAAACTAAGGAGAAATGATTACTAGTGGAAACTACCTAAATTATCTTTGTTTTGAAAATGACAATTGTCTGTTTCCATCCAGTACTGATGAGCCTCAACAAGGAACAGAATACTGAGTTGCTGGTTTCTGTATTTAGGGTCGCTTGAGAGTACTACAGGATGGACAGTAAAATAAATGAACAGGAAAATGAAAATGGCGTGGAGTGCTTTCGGTAAAATAAAGTTCTCTGAATTACGTCGCTTAAGTGCCTGATGTGGAACGCTTACAGTGTGCATTATCCGTAACGGCGTACAGCAGTGCGACATGGGCTTTCAATGTAAAACCATTGAAAACGTGAAGACTGATAAGTGAGCATTGGCCAGATGCGTGTTAGAAAATACCAGTAAGTGTTCCTCGCCCCTCCCCCCACCCCTCCCTCTCGATTCATTAACAAATTGAACTCTCACGAGGAAAACAGCTTCAAATGTCTGATTACTCTATGAGTGAGTTAATTTGGTAGTATCGGAATATTTTCACATATATTAAACAAAAAATGAATAGCAATAAATTAAAACGTCATGCCCGATGATGAATCTTTACCGCACGACAAACGGAAATGTAGCAGCCGATAAACTGATTTCCTTTCATTACTTTTTGGGGGGATGTCGGCGAGAAAAAGCTTTGAATTGATTTGAGATAGTGTAAGGTTTATTGGAAGTAACTACGTGCTCTCCTTCTCAGACACTGGATGAATATAGTCTGGGTAATTTGCGCGCCATGAGTTGTCCCGCCATAAGACATATTGACAGATTCTAACTTTAATATTGGACTTATTGTGTTAAATCCTTTCACGTAAGATTATACCTCGTAATGAATAGATTACGACAGCACTGAAAATAATTGTTCAGTTCGGTCTATAATTACATGAAGTACTGAAAATAAAATGTTTGTTGAGCCTAGAAGCTGTTACGTAGGCAACCTGTAACTAGATCGCTTCGTGATATGGGTTAAGAGACACATGAGGACACGTATATGGGTCAGATGACAAGCCCGAAAGGAAGACGTAATATTTGCCGTAATAAAAATCAAACGGAGGTCGACAGGACGCGTGCTATCGAAATTGGATGGTAAATGGACGAAGAAAATTCCTTGCAGATCCCGAGAAAAAAGAAAAGACTGAGACGATAGCCTCGTGGAAGGTGGATAGATGGTACTGAAGAACATGAATGCGCCGCACAGATGTGTGTAACTGAGGACTGTACAGAGGTGTACAAATGCCCCTCCCAGCCTGCCTGCACCTATCTCCGCCGCATCGGAGACGCAAGAGCACACGTGTATTGAAGCACAGTGTTAAATGCAGGCAAACTTGGGTTTCCGCTGGTCTGGCAAGCTTCACGGGGCTCGTCCAACCTGCTGCAGCTGATAGGTTGCGCTGTAAATCGAGCTCGACTGGCCAGGTATATGTTTGCACAGGCAGTTTACTGCAGCGGTGGGACAGCAAAACGAAAAAACCAAACATTAAGGAGATTGGGGAGAAATCGGGAACTGGGGTGTGTGTACCAGTCACGAAGCAGAGTGGAAGTCCAGCGGGGGGGAGAGGTGTTGTGTGTTTATGTGTTTATGAGGCGCCGGCTGGGGTGGCCGAGCGGTTCTAGGCGCTACAGTCTGGAACCTCGCGACCGCTACGGTCGCAGGTTCGAATCCTACCTCGGGCATGGGTGTGTGTGATGTCCTTAGGTTAGTTAGGTTTAGGTAGTTCTAAGTTCTAGGGGACTGATGACGTCAGAAGTTAAGTCCCATAGTGCTCAGAGCCATTTGAATCATTTTGTTTATGAAGCAGCTTCAAGTAAATTGATAGGTTTATCCCAATTCAAATCATATAAAAAGTAACTGAACACTCATTCGGGAACCTCGAGTATGTTACCACATGTTTGTAAATTTGATCAACAGTTTTCATCCATAAATATTTTGAAAGCGTTCAAAGATTTAGTGACTGACAAGTGTGTGGAAATGTGTGCTAAGGAATTAAAAACCATTTAGGAGTATGTGCGCTCTGTAAACTTAGGGCAAACACTGACTGAAAGAGGAAAAAAATGTGGCACAATGGATGTCAAAACCGCGTTCTGGTGAATGCAGCGAAGTGCGAAGTAAGTTTGACATGAAAGAAAAAGTTCTTCTTTAGAGAAGTACTCTTTAGATTAACGTAATATGAAAAACGAACTTCGTGCCTGCTAATGTGCATTTGGGGCATTTAGAATAAACTATTTTGGCCACTTGGAAATAATTCAGCCAATCCGAATACACGTGCTGTAAAAAGGAACTAAAATTAGTGTAACTGGCGTCATATATGGCCGAAACACACTAAGGTACAGAAAATAAACTTCCAAAAACTTAGTTGGATATGCAGTATAATAAACTTTTGTAAAAACTCGTCGTCAGTTTTGTAAAGCCCTTGTCGCTACTGCTAGAGAAGCCGAGTTGCCATTGTTGTTACGGTGGGACCAGTTTGTGAGTTCGTGAAACGGCTTCTCGTGCAGTACACCGCTAAGACAATTTCTCCCTGCCAGTATCACACAGGCGCCAACGGCCTTGCCGCAGTGGTAACACCGGTTCCCGTCAGATCACCACAGTTACGCGCTGTCGGACTGGGCTACCACTTGGTTGGGTGACCATCCGGTCTGCCGAGCGCTGTTGACATGCGGGGTGCACTCAGCCCTTGTGAGGCACACTGAGGAGCTACTTGATGGAGAAGTAGCGCCTCCGGTCTCGGAAACTGACATACGGCCGGGAGAGCGGTGTGCTGACCACATGCCTCGATCCAGTGACGTCTGTGGGCTTAGGATGACATGGCGGCCGGTCGGTGCCGTTGGGCCTTCATGGCCTGTTCGGGAGGAGTTAAGTTTTTTTTTTTTTTTTATTTTTTAGTTTTAGTATTACACAAGTATGCCCCAGGGTCAGGTAACAGGATAGGAGAACGAAGGTTCTACAACACTCCAACAAATTAGTATCAAGTCAAGTTAAAAAGTTTACTTATGTTTGTGTCTTGTTCAATAATTTAGTCTGCAACACTGCTTGTAATATAACACCAAAAAGACCCTCAATGGCTAAGTGCAAATAATCGTAGGTAAACTTCACAGTACATAGGAAATGCAAAAAAAAACTGTGTTCACTTCCGAGAGTTCACTAAATGAAGTTCCATGTCTAAGTCAGCTCTGGACGATGAGCTATAACGAAGTGGGCGAAGGACTGCTCTTCTATCTTCCGGGTAGATTTCTGCCCGGTGTCGTCCGATCATTGGCGGACTGTACTCGGCCGGCAAAGGTCGAAGCGAAGTCGATATCTTCATCCTCATCGCCGCCCGTGGTGCTGTTGGAACTCGCGCAAGTGGCGAGTCTCTATGGCACTGGCACCAGCTCGCATCTTTCCGCCTGTGGTGCTTTTGCCCTGGCTGTGTCCTGTTCACATCCAGCATAGACATCTTCAGGTTCTTAGATGCAAAGGATCTCGACTTTCCGAGATGGTTCTGAAGACCATAAAGGTAACACACAGATGTGTTCTCATTACTAGAGAAAACATGTATCAGAAGTGCGCTGATGATGGTTCGAACTGAGAATAGCCAGCATTAGCCGAAAGAGGGTGAAGTTGCAGAGAAAACCATTCCTATATAAATAAGTCCGAAATGCTTCGAAAAGGGGAAAAAAGCACAAAATTCAACATGTTCTGGGCTACAATGACCAAAAATGAATATATATTTCATTGAGCCTCGTTTTGTGACATTCGGATATTTTCATCAACGTCCGAACCCTACTCATAACAATACAGTAACAGCGTACAGAATTAAATGCTACATAGTGTAGCGCAACAGGAAGATGGGCTGGCAAGCAAAACTCCTTTAGCCTGCTTGGGTTGCGCATAGTTTGGCTTGGATGGAAGTAAAGTAGCCTGCTCGTTCTGCTGATACCGTGTGGCATCTTGCCTGCCTGGTTAAGAGGCAAGTACGTATAGGTCAAAAGCGGAATGTGTAGTTCTCTGGCTCTGTACTGTACCCAGGGGTATGGAGATGGCCTTTAATTAGTGCTGGATGCCAAACTATAGCTTAATATTATGACAATGGAGGTGGTAATGGTTGTTGTGGTGGTTACGGTGATGGTGACAATGTTTTTTTCTATAGTTCGCGGACAATGTTCGCGAAGGACTCAATTACCGAGGGCGGCGAAATATTAGCCGATTATAACAAAATTCTTAATGGTAATACATTTGAATAACATAACTTTTTGTTCGTGGTGAATTGGCTTGCTGGAAAGTTGGCATTACTTTTTGATACCCATGACGCAAACAGTGTTTCCACATTACGTGAAGCAGGGAGAATATATTCCTAAATAGTGAGATTTGTAGAATTTGTTCTAGCAAATTTCGAAATAAAAGGGGTGGACATTTTGTGTTCAAGGAACGACATAAATATCAAGTCCACACAAATACTACATATAGCCAACAAAAGGAGGAAAACTCAAACCTTAAGTTAGAAGTACTTGAGATAAACAAACATTTAGTTCAAAATCCCAAACTGTTCCTAGGTGATCAATTACAGCTGAGCATTACATGATGCAGTCAACCAGACACATAGCCAATGACTGTCACAATGATACATTCTGCTACACAAAATTAAAACGCAGTAGAATTCCATACTCCTTACCTTATTTACCTCACAAACTTCAACATAATAACAATATAACTTTTAATATTGTGTATTTTAATCATGCGCTGTGCTAATATTCCCAATGTGTAAACTGTAATTTACAATGTAAAACATGTTTACAATCTTGCAGCATGCTGCAGGTGAAAAGTAAACCCACAACTTGTTTCACAATTGAAATAAATGGTTATAGCTCCGTCATAAGTCGTATTAAGAAGTATCTAATTTATTTCTTAATGGTGACTGGTTTCGGACAGCTATGTCCATTTTCAAATCATCTGTATCGTAACTGTGACAATACAGGCGAAAGCCCATGTACCCAAACTACCACTGCACTGACGATCAAAGAGGCACTGTGGCCGACTCAACAACAATGAATAGACCACGTAGGACAAACATTGCTCCTATTCAGGTCGATCAGTCCAACAGAGGTTACACGATTGCCATTTATTGAAGTTATTGTTTCTTGGGAAAAGACCGAATATAAAACTAAAATTTTGCTAGCTAAGCTGTCACATAAATAAGTCTGTTCCAAATTGAGATCGTAACGTACGAAGTGTGTGAGAAAAGTGAGCGATCTGGCAATGTTATGTCGTTCTACTGGTGTAGACCGGTGTGTTCATCCCTTCCATATGCTCAGTCCGAGTTTCAGCCCTGTACAGCTATCACGTGATTTTTGAGAGCGCCATGAGTGAAGATGTTTCTTTGTTGTGCGTTACGTAAATGGAACATCGAAATTTAGAGCAACGTTGTGCTATCAAGTTTTGCATAAAACTTGGGGAAACCGCGAGTGTGACCTTTGAAAGTTGGAACAGGTCTACGGGAATCATGCCTTAACAAGAGCACAAGCTTTTCGTTGACACAAATCATTTTTAGAAGGCTGAGAACACGTTGAAGATGAAAAGTCGCTCAGGGAGAGCTTCAGCTACAAAAACCAACGTAAACGCCGAATATGTGCGTGCTCTTGTGAGATTAGACCGATGTTTAACAGTAGGGATGATGGGTAATCACCATCTAACGAAAGATTTGCACCTGCGAAGTGTTTGTGCCAAGGTGGTGCCGAAAAACCTCACAACTGAGCAAAAGCACAATCTTCAGATCATTGTCAATTACCACGAATGGTTCAGTCGTGTGGTGACAGGTGATGAATCCTGGCAAAGTGAGGAGTGGCACCCTGAGACATCTGCTCGACCGAAAAAAAGCTGGAATGAGCAAATCAAAAGGTCTAAGCAATGCTGATATACTTTTTTGACGTTAGGGGTATAGTGCATAAAGAATTTATTCTTGCAGGACAAACCGTCAGCCAAGTGTTTAACAACGATGACCTTTAAAGGCTCAGCAAAATGGTGAGTTGAGTGAGACTGAAAATAGCAGACAAGTGGATGCTGCACCATAACTTCCCGTATCACAGGGCCACTTCCATTACGAAATTTTTGCCGTCAAATGGCATTCCTGTTATTCACAACCCACGTGCCCACAAGATCTGTGTCTTTGTGACCTTTTTCTTTTCCCGGAATTGAAAAATATCTTAAAATGATTTCGGTTTGGGACTCTGGAGAACATTCAAAAGAATGAAGTGTTTCAGCGCTGCTAACAGGACTGGGAACAACGACTTCGTCGATGTTTAACTGCTGAAGGGAACTACTCTGAAGGGGACAATATGAAAAAATAAAAACTTTGGTGGATAATAAATCAGTCTCATCACTTTTCTCACACACCTCGTACTGTAGCCAGATCTGGTAACAACAAACTACCGGAAATGCCAATCAGTTCAGCGGATGCTAAATGAACGCCCTTTCAGGAAGTGCAGCTGGAAGTCCATTGCGTTTTCGCTGTTGGCAGTTTCAGTGCCTTATATCTGCCTCCGATGCGTACTAACGAAAGCAGTGTATGTAGATGAGTTTCTCTGTTTCGGCGATGCCCGGTGCCAAAGTCGCTTAAATAGGCAGCTTTCACTATTGTCTGCATATCGGGTCGACGACTCCATCGGTTTATCCCAGTACCTGTTATGCATTCTCCTATGCGCCTCCAGAAAATTCATTACTCCTCATCCACGCCGCGGACGAGTGTTGCTATGAAAATATGCCCCATCAGGTTGCATCCTTTCAGACTGGATAATCTAATATTAAAATTGAACAGAACTGCGAGTGCAAGTCACATTAGGAGCCACCTGCGCCATGTGATACCATGTAGGAAAGATAAAAAGTTATAAATAAAACGTAATAACTGTTACAAATAAGATGTAATATTACTGAAAAGAAGGAAACGAGCTCATGTATTCGACAATTGTAGTAGAAAAACTGTTCGCTTATAGGATCGAGATTTGATTAAGTATCAGAAAAAAAGCAGCGCATCCAACTGTTAGGGTTTTTGTGGCCACTTGTTGACGTATCACCTATCTCGAGATCTTCTGCCGATTATCCTGACGTTTCGCCAGCACCAGTCGCGACATTGTCAAAGGTCTACCCTCCGTAGCCCGCTAAGAGCGATGAAGGGTGACCCTATGACAGTTCTAACCTATGGCGAAACTTCGGTAAAATTGTTAAAGAACGTCAGCCGAAGATCCCGATATAGCAACTAACAGGCAATATGTCAACACATCCAATGTTCTAGATAAATTCGACTCTCCCGTATTACACACAGTTCAGTTGGTGGTAGAGCTCTGCGATGCATTTGAAGACAACTATTCAGCTAACAGTATTTTGCATGTCTTTTAAAATAAAAAGAATAAAAGGAAATGGTAAAACTCTTGTCTTTATTCCCAAAATAGTTTTATGTATCGTCTCATGACGCAGTTCAGGAGAACTCCGTCATCACATCCGTGGCGTGAAACATCGGTTATAAAACATTGCAGTAATGTGGTAATGCTGAGAACACATATGTCGAAATCCATACGAAGTATTTGGTCGCCTACACTTCCGGAACACCGCCACTGCCTAAATAAAGTAGTAACTGTATAAAACAAGAAACGTAAACTAGGGGATTACGTTTGTACGAGCAACGTGCGGCGGGGCGGGTTGCGCTCTTACTATCTTGTGAACAATCTCTCCACCTACCTGGATAGCCCATTCACTCTGCGACGGTAGATACTGGTTTAGGAGACAAAAACAGCGTTGGGGAAAATTCGACTAAATACCCACCTCGCAAGGGCCACATAGCTCCAGTCCATGTTCAGTAGCTGAAAGTTACTTAAACTATCGAACGTTCGGGATTCTTGCATGAGTTGTTTGAAAAAAAATGTGAAAAATTTCCTTTGTTGGTTTATTCTTTTTAAAACAAGGAAAATGGCTATCAGGTCCGTATTTAACGTCCCGACATCAATTACGTAATGTTACTGACTGTCTGCGTAACACGTTCACACCCAAAAGTAACCAGAAGATATTTAGTACGGCCCGATATTTTAAACGTCCTTAACAGTCACTGACCCACGAGTGCTTGCGAATTAACAAATTCAGTCGTTCAGAAGGCTTCGTGTAAAGAAGTGCTCGCCATAATGACTCTTAATCTGTACGAAGCACATCACGTGGAGTTATATGACCTGAAATGTTCACACGCGAATATCTCATAAAATAAACCACTCACAATGCTCAAACTTTCAAAAAATACTCCATACCGAAGTCGCTTTTCGTCAACGACACGAGAACCGTTCAAACTCGCGAATTACTTCATTTTCGTACACATATGATCAACGCGCTTTAACATAGGTAGGTGTTTACCACAAGACGAATCCCGAGCGACTATTCCGACCCATAGATCTGAGGCACAAAGCCCTACTCAAACGCGCGGGAAATGCTGAATTCCTATTGGTTAGTATTTAAGCAGCCATTCAGATCACCTGCCCTGCGTTGTATACTCGCGGTATTTCTAATGTCGGCCAATCAGGTTACCACAAGTAATTTAGGCTAGAAATCTTGTAATTGCGAAACTAAATGAAATGTAATGAAAAAAATACCATTCCTTTCCTCAAAACAAATTACTAATAAATTTAATACTCCACGCCCCTTCTGGCTGCCTTTTACAAAATCAAGCGTACTCGGACATACGTCACGAATTCCCCTATTGCTCAACAACTTCATCGCTTACATTTACATGTTGTTGTTGTGGTCTTCAGTCCTGAGACTGGTTTGATGCAGCTCTCCATGCTACTCTATCCTGTACAAGCTTCTTCATCTCCCAGTACCTATTGCAACCGACATCCTTCTAAATCTGCTTAGTGTATTCATCTCTTGGTCTCCCTCTACGAGTTTTACGCTCCACGCTGCCCTCCAATACTACATTGGTGATCCCTTGATGCCTCAGAACATGTCATACCAACCGAACCCTTCTACTTGTCAAGTTGTGCCACAAACTTCTCTTCTCCCCCATCCTATTCAATACTTCCTCATTAGTTATAAGATCTACCCATCTAATCATCAGCATTCTTCTGTAGCACCATATTTCGAAAGCTTCTATTCTCTTCTTGTCCAAACTATTTATCGTCCATGTTTCACTTCCATACTTGGCTACACTCCATACAAATACATTCAGAAACGACTTCCTGACACTTAAATCTATACTCGATGTTAACAAACTTCTCTTCTTCAGAAATGCTTTCCTTGCCATTGCCAGTCTACATTTTATATCCACTCTACTTCGACCATCATCAGTTATTTTGCTCCCCAAATAGCAAAACTCCTTTACTACTTTAAGTGTCTCATTTCCTAATATAATTCCCTCAGCATCACCCGATTTAATTCGACTACATTCCATTATTCTTGTTTTGCTTTTGTTGATGTTCATCTTATATCCTCCTTTCAAGACACTATCCATTCCGTTCAACTGCTCTTCCAAGTCCTTTGCTATCTCTGATATAATTACAATGTCATCGGCGAACCTCAAAGTATTTTTTTATTCTCCATGGATTTTAATACCTACTCCGAATTTTTCTTTTGTTTCCTTCACTGCTTGCTCAATATAGAGATTGAATAACATCGGGGAGAGGCTACAACCCTGCCTCACTCCCTTCCCAACCACTGCTTCCCTTTCATGTCCCTCGACTCTTATAACTGCCATCTGGTTTCTGTACAAATTGTAAATAGCCTTTCGCTCCCTGTATTTTACCCCTGCCACCTTCAGAATTTGAAAGAGAGTATTCCAGTCAACATTGTCAAAAGCTTTCTCTAAGTCTACAAATGCTATGAACGTAGGTTTGCCTTTCCTTAATCTAGCTTCTAAGATAAGTCTTAGGGTCAGTATTGTCTCACGTGTTCCGATATTTCTACGGAAACCAAACTGATCTTTCCCGAGGTCGGCTTCTACTAGTTTTTCCATTCGTCTGTAAAGAATTCGCGTTAGTATTTTGTATCCGAGACTTATTGAACTGATAGTTGGGTAATTTTCACATCTGTCAACACCTGCTTTCTTTGGGATTGGAATTACTATATTCTTCTTGAAGTCTGAGGGTATTTCGCATGTCTCATACATTTTGCTCACCAGATGGTAGAGTTTTGTCAGGACTGGCTGTCCCAAGGCTGTCAATAGTTCTAATGGAATGTTGTCTACTCCTGGAGCTTTGTTTCGACTCAGGTCTTTCAGTGCTCTGTCAAACTCTTCACGCAGTATCATATCTTCCATTTCATCTTCATCTACATCCTCTTCCATTTCCATAATATTGTCTTCAAGTACATCGCCCTTGTATAAACCCTCTATATACTCCTTCCACCTTTCTGATTTCCCTTCTTTGCTTAGAACTGGGTTTCCATCTGCGCTCTTTATATTTATACAAGTGGTTCTCTTTTCTCCAAAGGTCTCTTTAACTTTCCTGTAGGCAGTATCTACCTTACCCCTGGTGAGATAAGCCTCCACATCCTTACATTTGTCCTCTAGCCATCCCTGCTTAGCCATTTTGCACTTCCTGTCGATCTCATTTTTAAGACGTTTGTATTCCTTTTTGGCTGCTTCATTTACTGCATTTTTATATTTTCTCCTTTCATCAATTAAATTCAATATTTCTTCTGTTACCCAAGGATTTCTACTAGTCCTCGTCTTTTTACCTACTTGATCCTCTGCTGCCTTCACCACTTCATCCCTCAAAGCTACCCATTCTTCCTCTACTGTATTTCTTTCCCCCATTCCTGTCAATTGTTCCCTTATGCTCTTCCTGAAACACTGTACAACCTCTGGTTTAGTCAGTTTATCCAGGTCCCATCTCCTTAAATTCCACATTTTTCAGTTTCTTCAGTTTTAATCTACAGTTCATAATCAATAGATTGTGGTCAGAGTCCACATCTGCCCCTGGATATTTTACATAGTTTTAACAAAATAACTCATTCTTGCTTTAATGATTCCTCGATTCACTCTCTCAGTCTCTCAAAAACATTATTTTGAGATTGAGATCTTGGGTGTATTTTCAGTTGATACTAAGGATGAATACATTACAGTCCCTAACAGTCACAACGCCAGCACGGTGCACACTGAAATACTGAATTTTTAAATTTGAGCCAAACTGTTTAAAACCAACACTTTATGGCAAAATCAAAATTATAAGAAGATTAAAACCACCATGTGGAAGCAAAGGGATCGAGGTCAGTTATTTCGATTAAGAGGAACGACTGACACAAATGACCCAGCAGCAGGTTATATTCTAACATCGAGGTCATCTGTCATTGTATTCACGCGATAAAATCGAGATCATCAGTCATAGCTGTTTCACAACATGACACCAATGAATGTTACACCTCCAACCCAGACGAAAAAAGCATAGCCATAATAATGACACCTCGAAAGCTGCATATCTCAGTGCACTGCACAAAACAAAAAGTGAAACGTATAAATGTTTTAAAAAAAATTAATAAAATCACTGGTTTTACAATTTGAAATAAGATAAAGAATAAAATACAATTCCCATATGTCTCATTAAACAAAATATTCAAATACAGGTATGCTTACGACAAGAAAATGACTTCAGCAGATGAAAATGTATCATTGTTGTCACAGTATTGTCAGAGGCGCGTAATCCAGTACAGTGTTGTTTCGTTACTATAGAGAAGACTAGAGCTAATATAAGAGGTCGAAGAACGGGGAAAAATCAATTTCTATTGATAGCACTTCTCATTTGTAACACCATCTGGCTTTTTGTGGTGTGCGACAATCTTATTTCCTTTGAATTCATGAACTGTTAACATAATTTCAATTCTTTTGTTAATGGAATGGAAGTTCGCAGCAGCACAACGCACTCTGCTAGCATAAGCATGATCTCTGAATTGCGTATTGAAATCAAATCCTGTGTGCCCTTATTTTACACTACTGGCCATTAAAATTGCTACACTACGAAGATGACGTGCTACAGATGCGAAATTTAACCGACAGGAAGAAGATGCTGTGATATGCAGATGATTAGCTTTTCAGAGCATTCACACATCGTTGGCCCCCGTGGCGACACCTACAACGTGCTAACATGAGGAAAGTTTCCAAGCGATTTCTCAAAAAAATGGTTCAAATGGCTCTGAGCACTATGGGACTCAACTGCTGAGGTCATTAGTCCCCTAGAACTTAGAACTAGTTAAACCTAACTAACCTAAGGACACCACAAACATCCATGCCCGAGGCAGGATTCGAACCTGCGACCGTAGCGGTTTGCGGTTCCAGACTGCAGCGCCTTTAACCGCACGGCCACTTCGGCCGGCGCGATTTCTCAAACACAAACAGCAGTTGGCCGGCGTTGCCTGGTGAAACGTTGTTGTGATGCCTCGTGTAAAGAGGAGAAAGTCGTACCATCACGTTTCCGACTTTGATAAAGGTCGGATTGTAGCCTATCGCGATTGCGGTTTATCGTATCGCGACATTGCTGTTCGCGTTGGTCGAGATCCAATGACTGTTAGCAGAATATGGAATCGGTGGGTTCAGGAGAGTAATACGGAACGCCGTGCTGGATCCCAACGGCCTCGTATCACTAGCAGTCGTGATGACAGGCATCTTATCCGGATGGCTGTAACGGATCGTGCAGTCATGTCTCAATCCCTGAGTCAACAGATGGGGACGTTTGCAAGACAACAACCATCTGCACAATCAGTTCGACGACGTTTGCAGAAGCGTGGACTATCGGCTCAGAGACCTTGGCTGCGGTTACCCTTGACGCTGCATCACAGACAGGATCGCCTCCGATGGTGTACTCGACGACTAACCTGGGTGCACGAATACAAACCGTCATTTTGTCGGCTTAATCCAGGTTCTGTTTACAGCATCATGATGGTCGCATCCGTGTTTGGCGACATCGAACTGAACGCACATTGGAATCGTGTATTCGTCATCGCCATACTGCCGTATCACCCGGCGTGATGGTATGGAGTGCCATTGGTTACACGTCTGGGTCACCTCTTGTTCACATTGACGGAACTTTCAACAGTGGACGTTACATTTCAGATGTGTTATGACCCGTGGCTCTACCCTTTATTCGATCCCTGCGAAACCCTACATTTCAGCAGGATAATGCACGACCGCATGTTGCAGGTCCTGTACGGGCCTTTCTGGATACAGATAATGTTCGACTGCTGCCCTGGCCAGCACATTTTCCAGATCTCTCACCAATTGAAATCGTCTGGTCAATGGTGGCCGAACAACTGGCTCGTCACAATATGCCAGTCACTACTCTTGATGAACTGTGGTATCGTGTTAAAGCTGCATGGGCAGCTGTACCTGTACACGCCATCCAAGCTCTGTTTGACTCAATGCCCAGGCGTATCAAGGCCGTTATTACGGCCAGAGGTGGTTGATCTGGGTACTGATTTCTCAGGATCTATGTATCCAAATTGCGTGAAAATGTAATCACATGTCAGTTCTATTATAATATATTTGTCCAATGAATACCCGTTTATCATCTGCATTTCTTCTTGGTGTAGCAATTTTAATGGCCAGTAGTGTAGATTGTAAACGCCAGCTCTCGTATATTTATTAGAAACGCTAAAGTATAACACAAATTAAATTATGTTGGCTATCAAGAGAAGTGTTCATACATTTAAACGCCAATATAGTCGCTGATCTCCTTAAAAGCTTTTTGTCTATAGTAATATTAAGCTAGGAGGAGTTTTGTATCTGATTAAAAGCCTTCGTTGAACCAATTGTAAGTGGTTGTTAGAGATATAATTTGATTACTGAATCATATCTGGAAGTCTCGCGGCTCTAATATCTATCTGTCACTCAGAGTAAGGTATTTCGTGCTTTTCCTCAAAGGCGTTAGGCAAATTGTAGGGGCTCAGCCGGTTACCTTGAAAAGGTTATGCTGTGTTTCATCCCATATGCTTCTTCAATCTGAGCCTCTGCTTTGTCTCCAGTGAGGTCAATACTGACGGGAAATACAACCGTAAATTTACTTTGTTTAAATTATAAGTACTTCCATCGCCTCTCTCGGGGTCGAGTAAGGGAGACTGTACATACCAGACAGCATAAAATGTTCAAATGTGTGTGAAATCTTATGGTACTTAACTGCTAAGGTCATCAGTCTCTAAGCTTACACACTACTTAACCTAAATTATCCTAAGGACGAACACACACACCCATGCCCGAGTGGGGACTCGAACCTCCGCCGGGACCAGCCGCACAGTTCATGACTGTAGCGCTCCTGACCGCTCGGCTAATCCCGCGCGACATACCAGACAGAGGAGAAAACATGTTACTGTACACTGGTATGTTCATTAAAACGATACCAAAATCTCCTGTGGAAAGAATCGTCTCCATAGAGTATTGCGCCATATGTAAAATAGTGCTTGTTGTGGCAAGGGATGTAGTCTTTACACAAGTCTGTCAATAATATAATTCGAGGAGCTATTATCAATGTAAATAACGCCCACTTGGTATACATGCATCTAGCTTTTCTTACTTTTTCCGTAACAAGAAAAAACTTAATATTCCTAAATACTTTATGTTGATTTAATTGTGTTGGTGTTATTATGTAATTAATCAGAATGCAAGAAGACACTGTGTTTTGTCTTTCTTATTGATACGCCACAGCTGTCTTATGAGACAATTCTTGTGTTGAATAATTACTAGCGTTGTATTATTAAACATGTAGTCATTCTATTATGTACATGTGATTACGTTACAGTAACTACAACTCACTAAGCCGGCCGCTGTGGCCGAGCGGTTATAGGCGCTTCAGTCCTGAACCGCGCTGCTGCTCCGGTCGCAGGTTCGAATCCTGCCTCGGGCATGGATGTGTGTGATGTTCTTAGGTTAGTTAGGTTTAAGTAGTTCTAAGTTCTAGGGGACTGGTGACCTCAGATGTTAAGTCCCATAGTGCTTATATCCATTTGAACCATTTTGAACAACTCACTAAAATAAATAGAAAAGGAAAACCAAACTGTTAATGTACAATGAATTCCCGCACATTTACCCAATCCAGACTACCAATCATTCCAGATGGTAATGGAACAGTTCCTGCTGGTAGCATTTCTTCAGACAAATCTGCTGTAGAGACTTATATCAAGGACATAGGGCACGCATGCTTTCGACAATACTGACAATACTTCATAAACGAAGGGGCACAAAATTAATCTCTTTCAAGGATGGAAAAATTTGATTCACAATAGAAAACACTGAAAGAGAATAATCAGTGACAAAGCCGACGCGAAGGCAATGAAGTTTCTAGAAGATTCAAGCATACTATGTGATATACAATAACGTTTACACCATCTACTCTTCAGTGCTTAAAATTAAGAAAATCGGTAACCACTGCTCAAATAATTAAATCGTTTCATTGCGAGATAAATATGTTGAGATTAGCGAATATAAATTTTTAATAATGATATATTTCTATAAAAAGTTCTACAGACGCAACACACACATGTAGGCTGTCTACATCCTTTATTCACAACGTAAACTGATAATGCACATAAGGCACTGTGATTTATACCTCCTCGATTTCTGGACTGGTTTTGTTTCGTGTTTACGTGTGGTACAAATTAATAACGACCTGCATTGCGCCTCTTGTTAAATATGTTGTAAGAGCGTTCTTATTGTTTACAATGTGCCACTCAGTATCAAGTTGTGATAACAAGTGATACATAACAGTAAAAATTAATTTGTAGAAAAGAAGCGAAAAGCAGAGAACTAACTATATGCAGGAAAAGAAACGTTCTTGTAAACCACTGATGCACCGGAAGGTGAAGCGGTAGTCCTTCGATTCAGGTTGTGGAAGAAAATATAAGTGACTGAGACAGAAAACCGTCTTTTCTACGGATAGGCCACAGCTGTCGCCTCTGTAAAAAAACTTCTCATATTGAATAATTAGTAATATTACATTTATTTTCACAGCAGTTCTCATTTGAAATATCTGCAGTCCAATGTTTTGATGAATCTAATTTCCTGCTCTATTCAAGTTCTGAACACATAACGACATATTCATTAATCAAGTCTCGGTAATACACGGGTCCTGCAGAATAAAAATAAAATGAACCAAGCAGTTAAAAATGTGAACGTACCATCTGCTATTATCCTCTAAATGTTATGATACTGACAGCAGCAATTAATAAATATCACTAGCGCTGTTTAACTTTCAATTTGTAGAAGAATATGAGCAAAAAATTAATTACATTTTGCACGCTGTATTGCAATACTAATGCGATGGAGCTTTTACGTGGCGGGATTTATGCCAATTGCAGTAATCTCCGCAGCTAAATTAATTCGTCCCGTGACAGCCTCCAGTTAATTAGAATTAAATCAATTAATTGCGCGGAATCGTCATTTTATGTTTATGAGCTTGTGGCGTCCGGCGCCCGTGTAGGTATCGGAGGGGCAGAACTGCGCCATAGGAACACCAGCTTTGCTACTGCTGTCAGATATTCCGTACTCTGCATGTGAAAATGATTAAGGAGCATATTGTTGACGTTACTGCGTTGAACACGGTTGACTCTAAATCTGACAATAGCAAAAAGAAGCCAAAAGTAAACTGTGGCTAAGAAAAATAATTAATTTGATTTCCGTCTGGATCGCCCCAGTGGAATAGGTCTTGATATGTACTCTAGACCGTCTTGAGGTTCAATTCCTACGAGTGCAGCGCATCACAAACTGTAAACTCACCATCAATCCACGTGTAAAAGATTTTAACAAATTTTCAGTCGCAGCTGGTTTATGACAATTAACAGACACCACTAAAAAACTCTTTAACCAAGTGTTACGAATAGAAACACACACAAAATTGGTGTAAAATCCTGCAATATTTAGTATTTGTTTGAGAAACCGGGCCGGCCGAAGTGGCCGAGCGGTTCTAGGCGCTCCAGTCTGGAACCGCGCGACTGCTACGATCGCAGGTTCGAATCCTGCCTTGGGCATGGATGTGTGTATTGTCCTTAGGGTAGTTAGGTTTAAGTAGTTCTAAGTTCTAGGGGACTGATGACCTCAGAAGTTAAGTCCCATAGTGCTCAGAGCCATTTGCACAATTTTTTGAGAAACCGGTTTTGGCTGCTACTATCGCATCCGCGCAGTATCTCCATTTCTAGAGATGAAAATGTTAATGTTGTTCATGTTGTTGTTGTGGGCTTCAGTCCAGAGACTGGTTTGCTGCAGCTCTCCATGCTACTCTATCCTGTGCAAACTTCTTCATCTCCCAGTACCTACTGCAACCGACATCCTTCTGAATCTGTTTAGTGTATTCATCTCTTGGTCTCCCTCTACGATTTGTACCCTCCACGCTGCCCTCCAATACTAAATTGGTGATCCTTGATGCCTCAGAATATGCCCTACCAACAGATCCCTTCTTCTAGTCAAGTTTTGCCACAAATTTCTCTTCTCTCCAATTCTATTCAATATCTCCTCATTAGTTACGTGATCTACCTATCTAATCTTCAGCATTCTTCTGTAGCATGTGATGTTACAAAATAAAAGTGATGTTGTTATTCAATGGAAAGTTGGAAATTGAGATTTAAATTACTGTTTTATCAATCACAATTGGCGTAAGAATCATGGATTGACCATTCTCATAAAATATTGCATTATGAGATGTGATTAGTTTTTACTTGCAGTTTCGCGTGGTTTGAGGCAGTCACAACTAGCGTGCCATGGATTAAGAAATCGCATTATCGTCTTTCTAATTACTTCATGATCGTAGATACGATCATACCCGGTTGTGAAGTTATTGTTATGACAAAACAATTTCCTAAGGGACCAGAAAGTTCTTAAGGGTGCAAAAACAACTGTAACATCACACAAAAGGGAAATTCAATATTAAAGCTGATGTAAGAAGACGATAAAACAGTTTTCTTTTTATCAATGTAACACACACATTGGACTGCTGATCTCCGTGTCTGTAATCTTAGCAAAATGCATAATTAAAATGAAAATAATACTGAGGAGATGATAGGAATGAGCACTGCTAAATGATTCAGTATTCCCAGAACAAATATTTATTATAAACTAAAACATATATCGTACCTTAAGCTTAGTACTACAATGACGGTAGATTTTTATGTCCGTATCATGTCCTTTGAGCGCTCTTTTATATAGCCATTGTCTTCTTTGAGTCGCTCGTGCGTCGTTACGGTAAGTTATAACAGTTCTTTACACTTCACTCAAACGTAGACATAACACGTTTTTATACATTTAGTAAAAATTAGATCAGACTGCCACAGATCTGCGTCCGTGTTACTTGAGAAAAACAGTACAAGTCTTTTTAGCGCTCAAGGCTTCATTTGTTCTCCAGCGAACAAAATAGTGAAGGATCGCATATCTATCCGTATTTTTCTGTTTTCCGCCCAAAGACGACGAATTAAATTATTTAGAAAATTCCACAGTCGCCATGCGACTCCTCATTATACATTAATCATTATTTACAAACAAGTATTTGCCTTCTGGCTGAAAGTATTAACTACTCGTATTTGCTGTTTTAATGAAGTCAAAAATAGCGAATATCACATTGCCTCCCATGAGGAGAGAGGGAATGCCGAAGGATTACCTCGATCCTCATGTCCTCATGAGATATTCGTGATTTTTGGTGTGACATTTACATAATGTTACTACCGTACTATGAACATAAATTGAAATTACATTTATAAACATATATCAGATATTTATCATTTTTCAAAATAAAGTTTTTCATTCTTTGTTCATCAGTCACTTCATTCCATAATACCAAGATTAACATTTATGTGCATTTTTAAGTTTGGTTCATATTTGCTTATAACAATAAGTGAACGTTCATTTCGCTCTTCAGGGGATAGAATTCAGAAATTACTTTCTCTTGAGCTTAACAACTAATACATGAGTACAGTGAGTGCTTATTTTCACTAAACTAGAGTGGACAATGTTCGAGCATCTGTTGACTCATTGTGGTTCAATTACAGTTTAATAACGTAGCACTACACTTCGTGATGCTTTCACTTTCTGTGTTAGCTGTGTACGGCGTTCATCATGCCGTACATCTGTCCTTTCCACTGTGGTGCCAGGAATTCAAGTGGCTTCCCGGGTTTTTATTTACAATATGAAACAGAAGAAGTGGAAAATTATTAGTATAACTTACAACCTATTGGATACATTTGTTAAGGATCGGGACTGGTCTGGAATTTAGGGTCTTCCTATAGTGCACATTCATTTTCTTTGTCCATCAAGAGACAGGATTATAATTTATTTTAGCAGTGTTCAGGAGTGCCGGTATTAATGGCTTTAAGGTCTGAATAATTTAACAATCTACTTCTCACTCATCTTAACTTCAACTCAAGAAAATTGCTTAATTTACGTATGAAAATGTAGTCACACAAGTGTACAAATGTCTTTCCTCCAGTATGTACGATGGAAGTCATGGCGGTTAGCAGTTTAAAGTTTGGATTGTTTCGTCACCCACACGTCAGCCACTCACAGCACAGTGTGGCGTGAGCTCCAATAGTCAGTATCCGTTCGCGCTCAGGCTGTAACAGAGCTGCTGGTCGTCGATTGCTCCTTTTTTTTGTGAACTTAGTAACACGCGAGTGCATCGATACACACACCTCGCGCGCGTTTTCCATCGGAGGAGCCGGACACTGAAGCTGCCTCCATACTTCTCTGTCAACTGCCTCCCATGAGGCTCACAGGTAAGTGACAACGAATGTTTTAGCTGTCGCTGCACTTAGAACAACACTGAACTTTGCGTTGCACCTGTTGTCGTAGCCTTGACTTCTTTTTACACTTGCAGTACAACGCTACCACTAATATACAGTGAACAGTTATTTTTATTATGCACGTCGCACTTTAGTGTGCATCTTCACACAGCATTCGTGCTTGTTCCTTCGCCGATAGAGTTCATTTACAAAACAACCAATTTTGCAGGTTTCGTCCATTGGTACAGAAAGACTTATATTCTACTATTTACAAAAGATCACTTACGAGCTAATATTTACAATTAATGGTCACTCCTTTTGTTAAGTCCAGTGAACAACTGCTTTATGAATGGACTCTTTATATCTCAAGGTTTACTTTCACTAGTGAACCTAAAAATATTCTTTCAAACTTTCTTTTAAGGGCTCATCTCCTCATTATGAAAACTACAGGTTTCGCAACACTCATTGCATTTATTCTTTAGTGCACCCAAGATCATTTTCTACTGCCACGCAGCATATCTATTACTTAACGAGTACGCATTTAACGCTGAATCTTTTTTTTGTGCTTTCCTTTGTGCTTGCCAATTTTTTTTTATATTTGAGGGCAGACTAGATAACAATAGGTCTCCCTCTTCGCTTCATGTACTCAGCAATCGTTCTCTGTTAAAAAAAAAATAAGGTAACGCGTGTCTACTATTTTTCGCATGAATGGAATTACCGACAGTTCACTGGGTTTACGCAACCGGTCCATATCAAACATTACCAAAGCTAGCGAAGTTCATCACGCTACGTGTCTCATTTCTCATAAGCACTGCTTTGCCTCGAAGCACACGTGCCTTTTACAAGTCGACCCTTGGTCTGGGTTAATGAACCAGGATCAAAAGGAACGGGCACAAGGAAAATGGATTTCATAAGAGGAGTGTCTCAGGAGACATTTTTGCAATAAAATCTGCTTGTGAATAAAATTATCATAATAAACAAAGGCACATATATAAATTTCAACCTCTTTCATTACAGCATGCTTTGCTACTTCTACGTCTTACTCTGGTTATAGTCAGTATTAAGGTTAAATATCACTGCATTGCTTGTTCTTTAGATTAGCCTTCAATTAGGGTGTTGAATGGTCGCTAGATTACACTACAAATCTTCTGAAGATCTTTACTTGGACTTATTTATGATACAGGGGGCTTGCTGTGTGGTTATTTAGTACCATGATTCTACTGAAATCAATTCGTCAGCTAACATTCCTCATATACTCTTTACATTGGGCTCAGATCACAGGGAAATAGTTTACTTTCATAGCAATTAATGGCCTCGTGGAGTACTTACGCTACATTATTGATGCTTCATGGTTTGCCTCTATTTGTACTGTATTTCACCTAACTTAGTTTACTACAGCTTATTGTCTCCTTGCGTGAACACATGCGGGTTACCATTTGTTTTTCCATTCAACAGCACGCTTTAACTGAACTTTAAGCTATTTCTTCTACTCCTGTCCACTGTCTGGACTGTTTGAACATGTACCTTTTTTTTAAGCAGGTAATTTGGGCTTTTACAACAGAACTTCAAGTACTTATATTACTAAATATAAATCTATAAATCTTCTTGTACCTTGAGAGAAGTGCTTATTTACGCATCCTTCTCCATTTCTCACCTTTACATATTTATATAGCTCCGGGCAATCGCCTCGCAAGCACTTTTTTTTCTTAATACTAACTTAAAATTAAATTGAAATTCTTGGTGCAACCCCAATTTCCTGCTTCAGCTTGTTGAAGAAATATCAGTTCATGTCCATCACTATAAACAATTTTTCCATACTTAACATTTAATACTTAAAGTTTACATGTAGTAGCCGTTACCATGTAGTCAGTGCGCTGTTCAACACAATACTTGTCATTAACAGTTCACACAAGGGAATTTCCAGTACGCAAGAGATTCTATCTGCAGTTGAGGCTGTGTCTGTAAACTAACTCTCTGTTTCAATGGACCAATCACTCCCGATATGGAGCAGCCCTGAATCGGCAATGATAAAACTTTTGAAACAGAAAACACATGTCTGAAGAGACATGGTGACATGACATTGATGTTTGCTCCTGTATCAACAACGGCTGTGAAAGGAATGTTGGCAATAGAAATCTTAATCGAAGCCTGGACCTGTTCATCATAAATGTTGTTAATGTCTTGAGCTTCTTTGTCACGTGCAAGGTCATCTCGTAAGTCGGTCTCATGGTCGTACCGTATCGCATTAACATACTCAGAATCACAGTATTCGTTAGTGCCCCCACTCAAAATCCGCAGCGACCTCTTGGAGGCTGAAAGGCGCTGCCTCTAATTTTCCGCAGGATGTTTAACCTGTTTGTCATTCATGGCCTTAAGTGTTTCTTCCGTTTCATATTGGTGCTGGTTATGTGGTACAAATGCCGGTGTAAAGGGGTAAAATCCACTGGGTGCATTCACTTGTGAATAAAATACTTGAGACGGCTGCTGTCGCCCGATCTTTTGGTTGCCGGCAGAACCATTTCCTTGTGAAGGAAAGTTCGCATTTGGTACCGTTTGAAAATTGTTCCGCGGTCCTCTATTCTGTGAAAAGTTGTTCTGATGTGCTGGGTGGCCTCCGCCTTGCCCATGCCACTTGCTATTTTTCGACCTATAACTTTGATTGTACACTGGCCCATTTGAAAAATTACCAATCGTTTGTGGAGAATTTCCATACTGCTCAGGCGCAGAATTAAAGGGTGGGTTTCCGTACTGATGTTGTACCTGGTGGTTGTAAATTGGGTGGTATCTCTGCTGATTACTGTAATTGTTTTTCTGCTTCCATTTAAAGTTATTGCCGTTTGCGTTTTCATAACGGCTGGCAGGTTGGCAACAGCGGTCGCAGTAGCTCGCTCTCTCCTTCGGCGCATTGTTGTCCGCGTGCGATGCATTGTGCTGGCTTCCAGGGAAAAATTTGCCGCTGCCAACCTTGGAGCGCACATCCTCCCTAATTAAATCTAAGGAATCCAGCACAGAAAGAAATGCATCCGTGTCTTCTTCGGACACATTTACTAGTTTCTCTCTAATAGACACAGGGAGTTTGCTTTTGAGAATCATAATTACGTCCTTGGAAGAAATCGGAGAATCCCAGAATTTAATTTTTGCTAGATACTTCTCGAAGTATCGCCGGAGACTTCCATGCTTCTCATTGAAAATTTCCGCACCATACACCTCCTTCCTTAATCTTTGCTGTACCCCATTACTCCAAAATTTTGCCAAGAACATTTTCTCAAACTCTTCATAATTCCTACACGTGTCTACCATTTCCGTTCCCCATAATGCTGCATCACCAGAAATAAAGCCAGTGACGAACTGAATACGCTGTCTGTCTGTCCAGCTCCTGGGAAATATGCCGGAAAAATTCTTTAGGAACACGATGGGGTGTATTTCTCGCTTCTGCGGATGAAAAACAGGAAAAGTGCGATGCTTAATCACACTTTCCTCTTGCATTAAACTCACAATTGTGGGCGGATCATTTATTTTCCCCACTAGAGGCTCAAAAGAACTGTTGTTTTGCATGTAATCAGGCGGTGAACCACAAGGAGTTGACTGACATTCGTCACCGTCTGTAGAGTTGTTCCCTATAGTTTGCGTATGCGTGTGCGGATTTTCCACCCAGTTTCTCAGCATTCTGACCTCGTCCACTACTTGCTGCTTCCACTCGGGAAGATCCCGTGTAAGTGTCCTCCGAACCTGTCCCAATTCAGAATCCACTGTGTCTCCCGACTTACCAGGAGCAGCTAAGATTTCATAAGTTACATCCTTGACAGTCTCCCTAAGCTCCTACCTGACCTTCTTTTCGATAAAAATACCTTTACCCTTTATCCATTCACCGTAGTGTTCCGATAATGCCTCCGAGTGTGCTTTCACGGTGCTCTTAACCTGTTCTTCAATATTGATTGAGTCTATCTGCCTCGACAGATCCTCCACTACACCTTCAATGTCAGATACTGCATTTCTAACTGAGTTTATTTCTTTGGTAGCTGCCTGAATTTTTGTGTTTAATGTTCCAGATACTTCAGCTATTTCACTTTTCACCTGTTTCTGCATTTTCTGAATTTGATCACTGATCTTAGTTTGCACCTCACCCAAATGGGTATTTAATTCAGCCGTAATTTCTTTATGCAGATCCGTTTTGATTGTGCCTAGCTGTGTTTTTAACGATTCGCTTACAGCATCTAATCGGGCGTTAACAGTCTCATTTTGTGTTTTTATAGTCTCATTTTGTGTTTTTACTGATTCGCTTACAGCATCTAATCGGGCGTTAACAGTCTCATTTTGTGTTTTTACTGATTCGCTTACAGCATCTAAACGGGCGTTAACAGTCTCATTTTGTGTTTTTACTGATTCGCTTACAGCATCTAATCGGGCGTTAACAGTCTCATTTTGTGTTTTTATAGTCTCATTTACTGCATCAAACTGTTGTTTCAGCATTTCCATTAACGCACCGAGGTCATTTGTAGCTGCAGCGGGAAGAATTTGGACTTCAGGGTCACTTTCCCCTGTTACAGACATGGTTAGTTAATTTGCCACACGGGAACCTACCGTTCGCGATCGTAAAGGGTACGGAATACTATTAACGTCTTCACTCCCGTCTCCTGTTGTCACCTGTCTCTGTTTACTATCTGCCATTTTCGTCAGTAAACCACTTGCTACGCAAGGCTTTCGTCGTTTGTCAGTGACGTGGTGAGTCCGCTAATAGCACCGCTCTCGCGTGAGCAACAAATGAAATTCTATCTGGCGAGAAGACAAGATGGAACCTAAACGTTTCAGACAAATGAATGAAGATGCTCTTCACTGCAAATTGCACACACTATCCACCATGTTGAAAATGTAATATAGCTATACTAACAATGGGGAGAAATAATTTCTATTATCAGACTACGAAGAATTTTACTTTGAAAGATAAAATAAAGCAGATTTTCTATAGCGGGAAGGAGATAGAAAGGATGTGGATCGACTTGGAAAAGCAACGTTGCTACTGAAGCACTACACTGCGTATCTGACTTACTTTTTGATGGCTTGATTACCGCTATGTTGTTTCAGCAAATTCACGTCTCTTTTCTTTTCTCTCGGTAATTAAACTGCGATATTGACCAGCATATTTTCCGTCATTCTCACAGAGAGATGATGTGTACATGAAACGACAGAACATTTATTAACACAAGCACATAGAAAATTTTCCAAGTATCTGAACAAATTTTTGGTCAAGTCCCTGTTCGGGCGCCAAGTGTGATGTTACAAAATAAAAGTGATGTTGTTATTCAATGGAAAGTTGGAAATTGAGATTTAGCTTACTGTTTTATCAATCACAATTGGCGTAAGAATCATGGATTGACCATTGTCATAAAATATTGCATTATGAGATGTGATTAGTTTTTACTTGCAGTTTCGCGTGGTTTGAGGCAGTCACAACTAGCGTGCCATGGATTAAGAAATCGCATTATCGTCTTTCTAATTACTTCATGATCATAGATACGATCATACCCGGTTGTGAAGTTATTGTTATGACAAAACAATTTCCTAAGGGACCAGAAAGTTCTTAAGGGCGCAAAAACAACTGTAACATCACACAAAAGGGAAATTCAATCTTAAAGCTGATGCAAGAAGACGATAAAACAGTTTTCTTTTTATCAATGTAACACAAACATTGGACTGCTGATCTCCGTGTCTGTAATCTTAGCAAAATGCATAATTAAAATGAAAATAATACTGAGGAGATGATAGGAATGAGCACTGCTAAATGATTCAGTATTCCCAGAACAAATATTTATTATAAACTAAAACATATATCGTACCTTAAGCTTAGTACTACAATGACGGTAGATTTTTATGTCCGTATCATGTCCATTGAGCGCTCTTTTATGTAGCCATTGTCTTCTTTGAGTCGCTCGTGCGTCGTTACAGTAAGTTATAACAGTTCTTTACACTTCACTCAAACTTAGACATAACACGTTTTTATACATTTAGTAAAAATTACATCAGACTGCCACAGATCTGCGTCCGTGTTACTTGAGAAAAACAGTACAAGTCTTTTTAGCGCTCAAGGCTTCATTTGTTCTCCAGCGAACAAAATAGTGAAGGATCGCATATCTATCCGTATTTTTCTGTTTGCCGCCCAAAGACGACGAATTACATTATTTAGAAAATTCCACAGTCGCCATGCGACTCCTCATTATACATTAATCATTATTTACAAAGACGTATTTGCCTTCTGGCTGAAAGTATTAACTACTCGTATTTGCTGTTTTAATGAAGTCAAAAATAGCGAATATCACAAGCACCACATTTAGAAAGCTTCTATTCTCTTCTTGTCCAGACTATTTATCGTCCATGTTTCACTTCCATACATGGCTACACTCCATACAAATACTTTCAGAAACAACTTCCTGACACTTAAATATATAGTCGATGTCAACAAATTTCTCTTCTTCAGAAACGCTTTCCTTGCCATTGCCTGTCTACATTTTATATCCTCTCTACTTCGACCATCATTAGTTATTTTGCTCCACAAGTAGTAAAACACCTTTACTACTTTAATTGTCTCATTTCCTGATCTAATTCCCGCTGCATCATCCGATTTAATTCGACTACATTCCATTATCCTCGTTTTGCTTTTGCTGATGTTCATCTTATATCCTCCTTTCAAGACAATGTTCATTCCGTTCAGCTGCTCTTCCAGGTCCTTTGCTGTCTGACAGAATCACAAAGTCATCGGCGAACATCAAAGTTTTTATTTCTTCTCCATGGATTTTAATTCCTACTCCGAATTTTTCTTTTGTTTCCTTTACTGCTTGCTCAATATACAGATTGAATAACATCGGGGAGAGGCTACAACCCTGTCTCACTCCATTCCCAACCACTGCTTCCCTTTCATGCCCCTCGACTCTTATAACTGGCATCTGGTTTGTGTACAAATTGTAAATAGCCTTTCTCTCCCTGTATTTTACCCCTGCCACCTTCAGAATTTGAAAGAGAGTATTCCAATCAACATTGTCAAAAGCTTTCTCTAAGTCTACAAATGCTAGAAACGTAGGTTTGCCTTTCCTTAATCTATTTTCTAAGATAAGTCGTAGGGTCAGTATTGCCTCACGTGTTCCAACATTTCTACGGAATCCAGACTGATCATCCCCGAGAAGAACAGAAATAATAGAAAAGAAATTTAATGATAAACTTTGGTGATATGTTCAAAGGATGTCCACCCTTGGAACAGGTCATCAAACTTTATTGTCAAATTTACTTTTTTCTATGAACAACTGTTGTAATTTGTATGTAGTCCACAAGTTGATGTGTCACATATTTTTCTTAGTTACATACTCTTACATCGAATTTACGCTGAAATAATTCCCCTCGTTTTATTCCGACTCCAACATTAACATTTTCATCTCTGGAAATGGAGATAGTGTGTAGATGCACTAGTTTAAAATCTTTTATCCAAGAAAATTTCATTGCACCACATATTTATCTTTGTACCTGGTAATGGCGTAACAGCCGAAAACCGGTTTGTGAAATAAATAATAAACATCGTAGAATATTGCACCAATTTTGTGAGTGTTTTGATTCATAATGTATAAAATGTTCTACCAAGGACCGACAAAGCAGTCAATCATTGCATTTATCATGTAGTTAATTGTCGAAGAATTATGGAACCCTTTTGACGCTCACACAGTATAGCCTTTTCAGGGAATTAAAATCTCCTCTACACGAAAGTGTTGTGAAACTCACCCCGATCTGCTCCCCCGTTAGATCTTACACATTAGCGATCAACTTGATACTGTGTTCCTTGACTACTGGCAGCCACTATATGCAGTTCTGCCCTGTCTTTTAGCGAACAATCTACGAACGTAGGTGATTATCGGACCTGACCTGGAACTGAACCCAGTGTTCGATGCCAAAGAAAACTTATCATGACTTTATTAACATGAGAAAATCGACAGTTATAAAAGTAGATTCGGGAATACCACATGGAATTGTTATAGAGCCATTACCGTTTACAATATATATTGATGATCCAAAACAATATGTCCACCTACTTAACAGCTTGTATTTCCACCTCCGGAACGAAATTTATTATGCGTATCGGTGGCCCAACTGTTTGCTGGTAGGTTTGTGGAGATACATGGTAATAAGTGTATGGGACATTATATGTCTAGGCACAGGTCACGTAATTCGTGTAAACAACGGGCCGCTCATTTGCGTACGCATTATTGCCGCCCAATAGCGATCCAGATCGATTCCACAGGATTTATATTAGACGAATTTGATCGCCGAGACATCAACCTGTGTTTACTACGATGCTCCTCAAAGCCATATAGCATGGTTCTGGCTCCTAGACACGGCCGTTTATACTGTAAGTGGGCTGTTTCTGTGTTGGCAGCGCTGTGTAGCGCTTTGTATTGGATCTCTGACTGCGCTTTCTTTGTCAGAGACTATATGACTGGTCGGACTCGTTGGAAGTTCATCGCCAGTACTGTTGGGCAGCTGGAAGCTAGTCGCCAGCAGTGATGGAAGTACTGTTGGGCAGTTGGAGGTGAACAGCCAGCAGTGATGGATGTTAAATGTGAGAAGTTATCATTGATGGAGGGTAGAGTTCTGAAGTGTTAGCGTAGGCTAACGATCTGTTCATGTTCGACTTGGAGATTGAATATTATTCACTATTATATACCTTTGTAGTAGATGTCAATGGCGATTTATATTCGTGTTTGAACTGGATGTCACATTATTTGGTTTGCAACAGAATCTTTCCTTTGCTAACCACATGCCTATTAGTAGTTAGTGGCTTCAGTCGTTAGAATCTTTTATTTAGCTGGCAGTATTGACGCTCGCTGTATTGCAGTAGTTCGGGTAATGAAGGTTTTTGTGATAGTTCGCGTAATGAAGATTTTTGTGAGGTAAGAGCTTAATGAAATGTTTAGGTTGTTGTTAAGATTTCTTTTTAGTCAGGGCCATTCTTTTGAATTAATTATTTGAAGACACGTTGTAAGTTTTTTGAGCTGTCAAATTGCGTTGAGCTAGAGTATTGTGGGTCATTGTTGACATGGTAAGAAAAAGTAAAGAGAAAGTAGGCTCAGTACGTTCAGTTTTACTCAGCTATTTCAGAATCAAATAACGTAGAAGTTTCATCCTCTCAGTCATTCTGCAATTTTAAGCACAGGAACATTCATTTAAATAAAGAAGTTTCAGTACTGGTGAAGGATGACACCACCGTCTGGTAAAGACATTACGCATGAAGGGATGCAGATTCAATGGTTCAAATGGCTCTGAGCACTATGGGACTTAACATCTGAGGTCATGAGTCCCCTAGAACTTAGAACTATTTAAACCTAACTAACCTAAGGACAACACAGACATCCATGCCCGAGGCACGATTCGAACCTTCGACCGTAGCGGTCGCGCGGTTCCAGACTGAAGCGCCTAGAACCGCTCGGCCACACCGGCCGGCGGGATGCAGGTGGTTTGCAGCTGTCAGCGTGTCTTCGATTGCTACGGCAGGTCCTGTGCAAGGGCAGGAGAACGTCTTCCATAGTATAATATTGCTCCCACCAGCCTGTGTCCGTGACACGCTGCACTTTTCGAGTCGCCGTTCACCTTGATGACGACGCTTGTGCAGACGACCATAGACTTAGTGTAACAAAAATGTAATTCACCCGAAGAGCATAACACGTTTCCTTTCATCGACGGTCGAATCCCGATATTCCCATGTAATTGACGATGTCGTTGAGTCAACATGTGATTACGTTTGATTGGTCTGCTGCGGAGCCCCATGTTCAACAATGTACGATGAACGGTGTGCTGCGAAAGACTTGCGTTGCACCAGCATTGTGCTCTTTCGCCAGAGATGCGACAGATCACCGTCTATCCCACTTTACGGAGTAAACAAGCTTCCTAACCCCACGTTTTGTGAAGATTCGTGAATGTCTGACCATTTAGTGCCTAGTGGTAGCTTCACTGTCCTTCTATCACTTTCTTTCGACCAGCTTCCGCCGTTTTCGAGATAGTCGTTCACAAGCTCTGTGCAATAATAATCAGGTGTTTGTCAAAGCCGCTTAAGCCCATATCTTCGCTAGGGTGATCTCATGTCCGTGTCTGCTCCGCTTACATACTTTTGTTACCGCGTCACGTGCCCGCAACGGCACTAGGCGGCATCCAACATTTCGGTGGGTAGTGTAACGTTTGGGATTATCAGTGTGTATGTAGCAGATAACGTCGAAAGTTTCGTGAGGCCTCTTGCAGTGGATGCTGTTGTTTATAACAGGGTTGTAACACCACTAACATAAATACAAGGCGTGATTCAGAAGTTTCAAGACTGATTCATTTCTGAGTAGGGGAGCGCGCGCGGACCGGTTCCGCTGGGTGGGAGGAAGTTAGGGGGGGGTCTCAGGGAAAGAACTGACGCTGCGGCAGTTGCCTCCGGAACCCTGGAGAGTGCGCATTGTTTGCAGCGCGAATGCGTGTCATTGACCTCGGTCGAAAAGTGGGAGAGGCGGAAATGGAGCAGCGTTATGCCATTAAGTTTTGCGTGCGACTGAACAAAACCGCCACGGAGACTCTTGGTATGATTCTGGAGGCCTTTAAGGAAGAAGCCATGTCCCGTGCAATGGTTTTCATGTGGCACAAATATTTCAAAGATGGCCGCGGGAATGCTGAAGACGAAGACCGCTCTGGGACGCCATCATCAAGCCGAACGGATCAAAATGTGGAGAGAGTGTGGGAACTTTGAAACAATGACCATCATCTTAGTGTGAGTGTTCCGCCGCTTGAGGGATCGAGTTCGCCGCGTCCGCCCGGCGATCAAGGGCGATTGGATTCTCCACCACGACAACGCGCCTGCTCACACGTCGTTCGCCGCCGCAGAAATTTTGGTCAAGTTCAACGTGACAACACTGCCGCAGCCACCCTACAACCCCGACTTGGCTCCAAGTGACTTTTTCCTCTTCCCCCGAATCAAGACAGACCTAACAGGGAAGCGATTCGACGCCATCGAGCAGGCTTCGATGAGAGCCCTTGACAGTATGACGCCCGAGGCCTTCCAGAAGGGCTACGAACAGTGGAAGACGCTCTGGCAGCGCTGTGTTGATGCTGAAGGATCGCATTTTGAAGAATTTTACTCCACTGTACTCAAATGTCCAATAAATTTCTATTTCTAAGTCTTGAAACTTTTGAATCACACCCTGTACACTGTCCGGTCGCATTATTGTGAACAACTGTCAAAAGTCAAAATAAACACCTTTTGAAAATCTGACCGCAGATGATGCTGTAATTTACCGTCTAGTAAGGTCATCCGAAGACCAGTGTCAGTTGCAAAGCGATTTAGAATAGATTGCTGTATGGTGTGGCAGGTGGCAGTTGACGCTAAATAACGAAAAATGTGAGGTGATCCACATGAGTTCCAAAAGAAATCCGTTGGAATTCGATTACTCGATAAATAGTACAATTCTCAAGGTTGTCAATTCAACTAAGTACCTGGGTGTTAAAATTACGAACAACTTCAGTTGGAGAGACCACATAGATAATATTGAGGGGAAGGCAAGCCAAAGGTTGCGTTTCATTGGCATGACACTTAGAAGATGCAACAAGTCCACTAGAGAGACAGCTTACACTACACTCATTCGTCCTCTGTTAGAATATTGCTGCGCGGTGTGGGATCCTTACCAGGTGGGATTGACGGAGGACATCGAAGGGGTGCAAAAGAGGGCAGCTCGTTTTGTATTATCACGTAACAGGGGAGAGAGTGTGACAGATACGATACGCGAGTTGGGATGGAAGTCATTAAAGCAAAGACGTTTTTCGTCGCGGCGAGATCTATTTACGAAATTTCAGTCACCAACTTTCTTTTCCGAATGCGAAAATATTTTGTTGAGCCCGACGAACATAGGTAGGAATGATCATCAAAATAAAATAAGAGAAATCAGAGCTCGAACAGAAAGGTTTAGGTGTTCATTTTACCCGCGCGCTGTTCGGGAGTGGAATGGTAGAGAGATAGTATGATTGTGGTTCGATGAACCCTCTGCGAAGCACTTAAATGTGAATTGCAGAGTAATCATGTAGATGTAGATGTCGATGTAGATGCACGAAGAGAGCCAAACGAGGTTCTGGAAAGCTCCGACGGAGGTGTAGAGCCATGTCAACTCTAGCGCCATGTCCATCAGTACAAAGGCTCTCGGTTGAGGATCCACGACACAAACAGCCCTATTGAGTTGGTCCACAGATTCACGATTGGATTTAAATCTTGGGAGTTCTGTGGTCAGGTGAGTCCAGTGAACACACCTTGGTGCTCTTCGATCCACGTACGTACACTGCGATCTGTGTGACACACTGCATTGTCCTGCTGGTAGGTGACATCGTGCTGAGTAGAAATGGACTGCTTGTAGGGGCAGACGTGGTGTCTGCAAGGATAGGTACATAATTCTGTCAATACACTGTGCCTTCCGCAATGACAAGATCACAGAGGGAGTGCCAGCAAAACATTCAAAAGCCACAACACGCCTTCTTCCGGCATGGACCCTTCTGAAGATTGTTGCTGGGCCGTAAACCCCAACGGTCATCTGTCGTCTAAAAAGGCGATCTATCCTCCGAGAAAGTCACTTGTCGCCACTCAGTGGATGTCCAATTTCGGTACTGGCGTGCAAATTCCAGTCTTCGTCTCCGATGAAGAGCAGTCAGCTCAGGTTCCATGGACCAGGCGCCTGCTGCGGAGGTCCGTACGCAACAATGTTTACTGAGTGATCATTGAGGCGACGGTGTTAGTAGCTCCTAAGTTTATTTTGGCAGTCAGTAGTTCAACAGGTGCACTTCTATTCCCTAGTACGCATCACCTGACTCGTCGTTCACCGTCGTCATCTATGGCCGGTGGTGCAACCTAGTTGCCTCGGTGCCAGTTTTGGATAGCTCCATTTTGTCAGGCAGCATGCGAACAGTTTACAGACTCAGCCGTTTCGAAAATTCTTCCACAGTTGACCCGAAAGCCAATGATCATGCCCTCCTGGACGTCAGTGCATTACGCAGTGCACTGTCCTCCGCGCCCCCAGACTTGTGTAAGTAGGCTGTTCTGTTTTTTATGTTGGTAACGCCACGTAGCGCTCTGTATGAAAATCACTGACTGTGCAATGTGCAATCTGTGGCTGGTTGGCATTGTTGGAATATTTGCTATTGTAGTGTTGGGTAGTTGGATGTGAACAGCGCATTGCGTTGTTCAGTTGGAGGTTATGATGTATCAGGCAGCGTAACTTGCTGTGACAGTGCGAGAGAGAGAGAGAGAGAGACAAAGATATTGTTTATTACTCTGTGGTGATCAGCGCTCACATAATTATTCTTAGGATATAGAGTTTTTGTTCTTCTTAAGAGTAATTTTACAAGAGGAGAGCCATTCTTATGATGTAGAAACCGACGTCATTGCGAGTTTTTGATTCACATTGTAAAATACAGGGTGATTCAAAAAGAATACCACAACTTTAAAAATGTGTATTTAATGAAAGAAACATAATACAACCTTCTGTTATACATCATTACAAAGAGTATTTAAAAAGGTTTTTTTTTCACTCAAAAACCAGTTCAGAGATGTTCAATATGGCCCCTTCCAGACACTCGAGCAATATCAACCCGATACTCCAACTCGTTCCACACTCTCTGTAGCATATCAGGCGTAACAGTTTGGATAGCTGCTGTTATTTCTCGTTTCAAATCATCATTGTGACGGTTGGCTTTCCCGCTAGTGTGGAAAGTTGCTTCATCACTAAACACAATCTTTGAAACTAAAGATTCATCTGTTTCCATTTGAGCAAGGATAAAATCACAGAAATCGATTCTTTTAATCTTATCAGCTGCAGACAGTGCTTGAACCAATTTCAGACGATAAGGTTTCATAACTAACCTTTTTCGTAGGACTCTCCATACAGTTGTTTGTGGAATTTGCAGCTCTCTGCTAGCTCTGCGAGTCGATTTTCCTGGGCTGCGAACAAATGCTTGCTGGATGCGTGCTACATTTTCATCACTCGTTCTCGGCCGTCCAGAACTTTTCCCTTTGCACAAACACCCATTCTCTGTAAACTGTTTATACCAACGTTTAATACACCACGTATCAGGAGGTTTAACACCATACTTCGTTCGAAATGCACGCTGAACAACTGTCGTCGATTCACTTCTGCCGTACTCAATAACACAAAAAGCTTTCTGTTGAGCGGTCGCCATCTTAGCATCAACTGACGCTGACGCCTAGTCAACAGCGCCTCAAGCGAACAAATGTACAACTAAATGAAACTTTATAGCTCCCTTAATTCGCCGACAGATAGTGCTTAGCTCTGCCTTTTGTCGTCGCAGAGTTTTAAATTCCTGAAGTTGTGGTATTCTTTTTGAATCACCCTGTATATGTGAATATGGAAGGAAATCAGTTAATAGAACAATAAAATATTGTTCATTTCAAGAAGGTACGTGATACTCTACATCCAGCGTATACTTCTATTGTGATTTAATAATAAATATCAGCTTGAGAACAGTTCCGACGGGAGCGTTCCTTTCTAGTGAAATAGTTCGATGTTTTCTTCGGAAAAGAAGTCACTTCATGGACCATTCAAATCCACAATAGTATCTGGACATTTCTCAGAACTGAAAGCAATCTGATTGCTATGCAACAGAGCCCCGAAGAATATTTCTCCGTACTTTGGTTACCACTTTCAGCTCAACAAGGTATGTGCAGTATCTGGAGCAGATTTATACAACAGCGGAAGCGTGTAATCGCTATCAGTTTCACACATCGCCCTGTGTACGCTTTATGTATTTACCCACAACAGTGAACATACAGTTACTCACACACATAGAAAGACAATACAAGGTGGTGTGGGAAACATTTCAGTATAAAGGTCCTGTAGAGATAAACAGTAATTAGCCTAGTAGTAGTAGTAGTAGTAAACAATTTTTTTTTTCAAAGGAGCCTTTATAATGTGAGCCGCCAGGAGTGGTGGATGTGGGGAGAGAGATGGCAGAGATTTGAGAGCGGACGATCTGGACGTGTGTCCATAAGAAAAAGGAAATTTGTAAGACCGGATGTCATGAACTGACATATATATATATATATATATATATATATATATATATATATATATATATATATATATATACTCCTGGAAATGGAAAAAAGAACACATTGACACCGGTGTGTCAGACCCACCATACTTGCTCCGGACACTGCGAGAGGGCTGTACAAGCAATGATCACACGCACGGCACAGCGGACACACCAGGAACCGCGGTGTTGGCCGTCGAATGGCGCTAGCTGCGCAGCATTTGTGCACCGCCGCCGTCAGTGTCAGCCAGTTTGCCGTGGCATACGGAGCTCCATCGCAGTCTTTAACACTGGTAGCATGCCGCGACAGCGTGGACGTGAACCGTATGTGCAGTTGACGGACTTTGAGCGAGTGCGTATAGTGGGCATGCGGGAGGCCGGGTGGACGTACCGCCGAATTGCTCAACACGTGGGGCGTGAGGTCTCCACAGTACATCGATGTTGTCGCCAGTGGTCGGCGGAAGGTGCACGTGCCCGTCGACCTGGGACCGGACCGCAGCGACGCACGGATGCACGCCAAGACCGTAGGATCCTACGCAGTGCCGTAGGGGACCGCACCGCCACTTCCCAGCAAATTAGGGACACTGTTGCTCCTGGGGTATCGGTGAGGACCATTCGCAACCGTCTCCATGAAGCTGGGCTACGGTCCCGCACACCGTTAGGCCGTCTTCCGCTCACGCCCCAACATCGTGCAGCCCACCTCCAGTGGTGTCGCGACAGGCGTGAATGGAGGGACGAATGGAGGCGTGTCGTCTTCACCGATGAGAGTCGCTTCTGCCTTGGTGCCAATGATGGTCGTATGCGTGTTTGGCGCCGTGCAGGTGAGCGCCACAATCAGGACTGCATACGACCGAGACACACAGGGCCAACACCGGGCATCATGGCGTGGGGAGCGATCTCCTACACTGGCCGTACACCACTGGTGATCGTCGAGGGGACACTGAATAGTGCACGGTACATCCAAACCGTCATCGAACCCATCGTTCTACCATTCCTAGACCGGCAAGGGAACTTGCTGTTCCAACAGGACAATGCACGTCCGCATGTATCCCGTGCCACCCAACGTGCTCTAGAAGGTGTAAGTCAACTACCCTGGCCAGCAAGATCTCCGGATCTGTCCCCCATTGAGCATGTTTGGGACTGGATGAAGCGTCGTCTCACGCAGTCTGCACGTCCAGCACGAACGCTGGTCCAACTGAGGCGCCAGGTGGAAATGGCATGGCAAGCCGTTCCACAGGACTACATCCAGCATCTCTACGATCGTCTCCATGGGAGAATAGCAGCCTGCATTGCTGCGAAAGGTGGATATACACTGTACTAGTGCCGACATTGTGCATGCTCTGTTGCCTGTGTCTATGTGCCTGTGGTTCTGTCAGTGTGATCATGTGATGTATCTGACCCCAGGAATGTGTCAATAAAGTTTCCCCTTCCTGGGACAATGAATTCACAGTGTTCTTATTTCAATTTCCAGGAGTATATATATATATATATATATATATATATATATATATATATATATAATGACTTTTGAACACCACTAAGGTAAATACATTGTTTGTTCTCCATCAAAATCTGTCATTTGCTAACTATGCCTGTCAGTAGTTAGTGCCTTCAGCAGTTAGAATCTTTTATTTAGCTGGTAGTATTGGCGCTCGCTGTATTGCAGTAGTTCGAGTAACGAAGATTTTTGTGAGGTAAGTGATTCATGAAGGGTATAGGATATTGTCAGTCAGGGTCATTCTTTTGTAGGGATTATTGAAAGTCAGATCGCGTTGCGCTAAAAATATTGTGTGTCAGTTTAGTGTTGATCAGAATAAGTAAAGAGAGAAATGTCAGAGTACGTTCAGTTTTGCTCAGCTGTTTGAAAATCAAACAACGTAAGAGGTTTACCAGCACAGTAATTCATAAATTTTTCTAAGTGGATGTTTCATATGTTGACCCTGCCAGGATTCGAACCTGGGATCTTCTGATCCGCAGTCAGTGATTTTCACACAGAGTGCTACGTGGAGTTACCAACCTAAAAACCTAAACGGCCTACTTACAATTGGTAGGGCTGCCACCTGCCGTCAGCAAGTGGTTAATGCACGTTTACTCTCGAACATATGATGTGGTCACATTAATGTGACTGAACCGTGTAATTCTAACGCACTGGGCATGAGTAGACGAAGAGACCCAGCGATGTTCGGTTTAACATTTGGCGATAAAGCGCTGGAAATAGGAACAATTAAAAATTAACTAACAAAGTTTAACTATCCGGAGCGATTCAGAATAGAATTACCACTCGTAACTAGTTGCGGGCATACAGATGCCAAGTTCAGGCTCACTGTAAGGACAAGGAAAAGTAATTCAGCCACGAGAGAAGTGGCCTGCAAAACACTCGCTCGACCAGTTCCTGATTACTTCTAGTCTGTTGGATGCTTACTACGCTGGCTTAAGACCAGGGATATAGGCTATCCAACGAGGAGCTGTACATTTCCTCCCGGGTTCGCTTTGTGAGCGCGAAAGCATTTCGTAGATCCTCAACTAACTGCAATGGCAGACACGCTATAAGAATGGCGTTGTGGATCACGAGAGGGTTACTGTTAAAATCCCGAAAGCGTACGTTCCGATAAGAGGTATTATAAGTGCTAAGGAGGCTTTAAGCCCGTGTGGTTCATGGGTAAAACAAAGAGCGGGGGGCGGAGGGTGGGGGGGGGGTGGAGGGGAGTATTACAAAGCTGCTTCGGGAATTAAAATGGGATCAGTGGAGGGAAGGCGATGTCCCTTTCGACGAGCACTGTTGAGAACATTTAGAGTACCGACGTTTGAGGCTGATTGCAGAACAATTCTACTGCCGCCAACGCACATTTCGCTTAAGGACCATGGAAATAAGGTTAGAGAGATTAGGACTTTTACGGAGGCATAGAGGCAGTAATTTTTTCCTCGCTCTATTTCTGAGTGGAACAGAAATGTTGTGGTACACGGCACCCTCCACCACGTCCCGTTCGGTGGCTTGCGGTGCATGTATTTAGATGCAGATGTAGATGTAGATCTAAAGAGAGTACGATAGTACTACCAGAAGAAAGGTGGCTTGCAGAGTATAGATGCAGATGAAGTCGAAGTCTATTATATTTCAACTTGATTGAGGGAGAAACGTGGCGTTCCTTGTTAAGAGTGAAATAGTAAGGAGATTAATATTGCTAAATGCCGTTTATTGCCCTCCACGGCTCATGCAGACAGTTGGCAGGTTACTTTTCTCCTGTGGACTTTCCATCGCGTTTTCTTGTCGCTTAGAAATCGTAACTCTAACACTTGCAATGACTGCAAATCACGAGTGTTGGAACTTAAATGGTGGCGAATATTTATTCACAACCGACACAAAAGAGTTACATGTATGCACCTGTTAGTGTCCTTCAAAGTAGTCACCAGCGTTGTGTAGAATCCGGTGCCAGCGATGTGGAGGCGTATTACACCGTTAGCAGGGCATGTTCTGTTGATGGTGCAAATGGAGTGGCCTACTGCGGTTCGAATCTTTGGAACAGTTCTGAAGCGAATGCCACGAAGTGGTTCCTTCATCTTTGGAATCAAATCAAAGTCACAAGGAGTATAGTGGATGGTTCAGTACTTCCAAGTCCCATCGTCCGAACAGAGCAGCCACAGCTTGAGCTGTATGCGCCATCGCATTGTCGTTCAAAGTGATGGGTGGGTTGCGCAGAAAGTGTCGCCGCTTCTTTCGGAAAGCTGGTCGCAGGTGATACTCCAAAAATGAACAGTAATTCTGTGCATTGACGGTCTGCCGTGGAGGAACGTAATGCGTTAGGATAACATCATCACAGCCGTACACGAGGATCACCATAGCTTTAGACAACTCCACTCACACCATCAACAGAACGGGCTCTGTTAACGGTATACTAGGACTTCCACATCGCTGGCAAAGGCTTCTACACAACGCTGGTGACTGCTTTGAAGGACAGTAACAGGTGCAAACACGTAACTCTTTTGTACCGGTTGTGAATAAATAGTTGCCACTATTTAAGTTCCAACCCTCGTACATTAGTAGTGAACAGACATCATACCGTCGAAAATCACTTCCCTTGTGAGCTTCATGGTGAAAGTATCAGTGCCTCATGTTGTTTAGAGACTGGACGTCAAAGGTGAATAAGGTCGTCTGCTAAAATTACTGATTTAGAAAAGTGCCACTTATTTATGAAGCATATGAAATGGTGCAAATGGCTCTGAGCACTATGGGACTTAACATCTATGATAATCAGTCCCCTAGAACATAGAACTACTTAAACCTAACTAACCTATGAAGCATATAGCGACTACCGTAGACTACTAGGATGAACTCAAAACTGTCTTCTCGACACGCGCTAGCAAAGAGCACAGTTATTTTTTTTAGTACTGTTCAATAGCCCACCTTGCTGTCACGACTAGGGAATGAAAGATGTAAAAAAATTAGAAGAAAACCTGTGATACCGGTGAAGTAATAGAGCTCGTGTGTCAAGCATATCACAGTTCGTTATTTTAATTTATTGACCTGCCAACAAGCCATTTCACTCTCTTAATAGCCAGTTTTTACCGTCGAAACGAACTATGTTATCTTACTGAACCTTAGCAGCATCGTGCCCCTTTAGAGAATGTAAGTTAAGGTACATGTTGTGAAGTGTTGTCAGAGAAATAGTCGGAGGCTTCACAAGATTGATATGGAGAAAACAGATGATTGTGTAAAGCCGTCAGAACTAAACGGAACAATACGTGCTCGAACAAGTCAGTTAAGTCGACGATATTCTTCGTATTTAGTGAAATCAGTGGGAGGTATAGGAGGGAGGTATAGGAACTGGAAGACCTTTCCGTAAAACAGAAAGCATGCTACCACTTTTTGCACAACATCGTAACAGTCAAATGAGAGCACAGTGAAATGAGAAATTTAACGATGAAATATGTGACTTTCCTCGTTCGTACGTAGGAGCCCAAAAAAAATGACACATGGACAGACAGGAAGAGCTAGAAAGACAATGGATGAATATATCTACGTTTTAAAAGCAATTCCTGTTTGACTTCGTGTAGGTCGGCACCATTGCATAAATCAGTTCACAGAAGGGCATCATTTCCACCAGGCTGTTACTTCAAAATACTACTTTATTAAGCATTACTAACGAAAAGAAGAATAAAAAAAGACCTCCATTCACAGACTGTATGGCCTGAGAAAAAGCCATAGACAGTGTAATGTGCAACAGGCTTCAAATTTCTGATAAAAGATAAAGTACAACGACCGATGGGAAAGCTACAGCGTAAGTAAAATGTTTAAATGAACGTAATGAAAGTGAAAAATCAAGAAAGACAAGTTCACTTCAAGAAAAGTGTGGTTATTATTTATTAGGGCTATTATTGAAATTGTGTATCGAATGAACGAATGAAAGAAAATTTCTGAATAATAAAAAAACTGTAAGTCAGACGGTTAAGCATGCTGGCATTTGCAAACAACGTAGCGCTTGTGACTGCAT
The DNA here is from genome assembly GCF_021461385.2 of Schistocerca piceifrons. NCBI lineage: Eukaryota > Metazoa > Arthropoda > Insecta > Orthoptera > Acrididae > Schistocerca > Schistocerca piceifrons. The sequence continues at coordinate 483,920,362 of NC_060143.1, read as the reverse complement.
CGATCGCGGTGGCATTCGTATATGGAAGGAAGGTGCTTTAAATCCGAGTCTTGTCAGCCAAGTTTAGATTGTCCGTGGTATACTTAAATCGCTTTAGGCTGCTGCCGGGATGAATGATTTGCAAAGTACATAGCTAATGTTCTCGTCCATACTTCCTCACTCGCTAATTACTTAGTCGTCGATGGGACGTTAAATCCTAATCCTTCTCCTGTCCAAAAGGATATAGATTATCGGGATGATATGGATTAAGAGTAAAAAAAACTAAGAGATGAACACTAGCGGCACCGATGATAGCAGTTTCTTCTGCATACAAAAATTGTGCATTTACGACAAAAGATGGGAAAAACCTTTCTATTTTAAACACAATATGGCGGAGGCAACCAGAATTAGACCAGGAAAATACAATTTTCTTCAACTGAAGACCTCTACTGGTATGATCAGTGATGTGGAATAGAGAAAAGCCTCATACTGTATTTTTTTCTTATCATTAGTGCTCTGGTTTGATGTGGCCCGCCACGTATTACTATTCTGTACCAACCTCTTAATCTCAGAGTAGCACTTGCAACCAACGTCCATAATTATTTGTTGGATGTATAATATTTCAATCTCTCCCTTCGCCTGCATATCCCTCAAGTAGCCTGAAAGTTAATCCTTGATGTCGTTACACATGTCCTGTCAACCTGTCCATTCCTCTTGAAAATGTTTTCACATTTTTCTCTCCTCGTAGACTGCGCGGAGAACTTCTTCCATCTAATTTTCAACATCTTCTTATGCCATCACACAACTTCGATTCTCAGATTTTCCAGTTTTTCCATAGTCCATTAGGCAGAGAACCCAGTTTGAAGTCCCGATCCGGCACACAGTTTCAGTCTACCAGAAAGTTACATACAAGCGCAAACACACTGTAGAACGTAAATTCGTTTTGGAATCCATTATTAAGTTCCATACAATGCTGTGGCCCATGCTAACAATGTTGATATTTTTAAGAATATCCGGAATCCGATACATCGATATTTAAAAGAAGTATGATTGTCAGCTCTCGATATACCAGAAAAAGTATCGATATACGGATATATTGTCGGAAGTAATATCGACGTACCTGCCTACAAAAATTTTAGGCTGCACACTAAATATTCTGCCGGTTTTAGAGCTGTACATTTAAGTACTGATGTATTATTAGATATTCTGTAAATCAACAAACTAGCAGCTTGCCTATCCTCTTAGAACAAGAAGTGAAAGAAAAACGGTGCACGCTCAAGCTTGGCAATAACCACTTTGCTAACAAGGGTAACTGCATGCAAGGTGTCTGACGGGTCCATCGTTCGGTTTCGTCACGTATCGGGTTTGTCCGAAGCACTTCATTGTGACTTCCCTGTTTCCTTCGTATCTGCAAAAGCCAGGGACCTAGCAGCTGTAGTGTCAAAATTGCGCGGTGAAGCTAAACGTTGCAGTTTCGCTTGGTAGCGCCGTGCGACGATTGCATCAGCATTTCCCGTCACACATCTCCGCCCACCACAATGACCACTCTTGTCATTTAGATTTTTGTTCATCATTTTAAATAACTGTTTTTGAGGAATGTCTATGTGAAGAAATAGTACACTAGATGCGTTAATATTGTTTTTTTTTATTTTTTTTACGCAACAGGTCTGTTGTTTCCTAATATCGGAAAACTTGTTATTCCATTCACGCCACCATCCACCCCCTCCTGCCCCCAGTGCTTTCGGAGTTCTTCTTTTGTGCCACATATAACAGCTGCAACACTGTCACTGAAACTGATTGGACGAGATGAAAACTCAAAAAGTAGTAAGACTCCTTCACATAGCGAAAGTAAAATTATGTCCTCCTACAATTCCGAAAGAACAACGTCTAATCTTTTCCGAAAATTGCGAAAGAAATGCAATACAGAATAAAAATATCGGCACTCGATATTATCATTTTGATATCGATTTGTCGATATATCGGGCGGGAAGGGAGGGGGGGGGGGAAGGGAATATCCCTGACATAAATCAATTTTTCTTGGAAAAATGTAGATATATTGCATGGGGGCTTAATTAAATAGTTTGCAAATATTTTTAGTTGCTGTATGTCCGATTACACTGTGTCTCGTAAACGGTTGGCCCTGACTAGTATTATTACGCTATCTGACTGCAAAGAACAACAACAAAGAATGAAATGGAAATTTTCGTTAACACAGTTAATTAATTAAGTCCCCAGCAACTATAAAACCTACTAAACCAAAGCACAAGTATAACTGTTCTGTGTGTGGAAGTATGACTCAACGCACATCTGGCACGGTTCTTCTTCAACAAGACAAGAATTTTTAAATACCAATTTTACTGACGTGATAAAAGAAAATTAGAAATACTATAATTTCGCAAGAAAGCAGAATTAAACTTTAATACAAGAACATACGCCAGATGCTTTGTTGACTGAACCTGTAATGACGCATTATTTAGGATACTGAAATAAAAAGAAACGGAGTTAGTTACCTCATTTATATTGATGAAAATCACTCTAATCCTTACATTATATCTCACACCGACTCTCTACTATCACATCTCAACCAGAACTCTCCAATATCACATCTCGGCAAGCACTGCCTATTAGCACATCTCAACAAACACTCTCTGCTACAACATCTCAGCACAGACTACCCCGAGTCCTCGACAGGCACTGACTACTACGAGCTCTCGACAAGCACTGACTTCTACGAGTTCTCTCCAAGCACTGTGGAGGCGGCTTAGTAATACTCTTTGGCGCAATCTCTGGCGCAGTGGCTCAGTGTAGCCACCTTTCATATGCCCCTCCTCCACAGGCCAGAATTTGATGGTATTTTAGCCAGCATTGGTGGTGAAAATACCACCAAATTCGTCCACAAAAATACAGACAAAAATAAAAGATAATATTAATACCTAAATATCACATAATTAGTTAAAATTTTGGCTTTGCACTGACCTTTCAATAACCTAATATATAAAATACAGTAGGCAATACAAATTCTTTTCATACATGTGGCTTTACATAATAGTTTACACAATACACAAAAAATCAGTTTATACAAATGTTCACATAAAATACTTTTAATTATTAAAAAACAATTAGTTGATAATTCCAGCCCAGCAATGGTTAACAGGTGCAAACACCAACAAGTGACATCATTTCAGCAGAAGCAGTCCATCAGTTGCACCCAGCAATGTTGAGCAGGTGCAGACACCAACAAGTGACATCATTTCAGTAGAAGCAGTTCCATCTGTGGCACCCAGTAAAGTTGAAGAGGTACACACAGCAACAAGTCACATTAGTTCAGTAGAAGCAATCCATCACTGGCACCCAGGAATGTTGAGTAGGTGCAGACAGCAAGAAGTAACATCATTTCAGTAGAAACAGTTCTAACAGTGGCACCCAGCAATGTTGAGTAGGTGCAGACACCGGCAAGTGACATCATTTCCATAGAAGTAGCTTCATCTGTGCACCCAGTAATGTTGAGTAGGTGCAGACACCAACAAGTGACTTCATTTCAGTAGAAGCAGTTCCATTAGTGGCACCCAGCAATGCTGAGTAGGTGCAGACACCGACAAGTGACATCATTTCCATAGAAGTAGCTTCATCTGTGCACCCAGTAATGTTGAGCAGGTGCAGACACCAACAAGTGACTTCATTTCAGTAGAAGCAGTTCCATTAGTGGCACCCAGCAATGCTGAGTAGGTGCAGACACCAACAAGTGACATTATTTCAGTAAAAGCAGTCCATCAGTTGAACCTAGCAATGATGAGCAGGTCCAGAGAGCAGTCCATAATATTCACTGTCACTGATCACACTGTTCATCAGCAGAAATTAAACATGTCCTAGTGGCACCATTATGTTGAAGAGGTGCAGGTAACAGTTCATAATATTCACCATCACTAATCAGACACTTCAGGCATGAACAATAGTTTGAATACACATACAAATGCTTTTACACTAAACATACAAATCATAACAAACACGCAAATGATATCAGATAATTGTTCATATTAACTATTACAAATGCTCAAATATCAGTAAACCTATAATATTTACGGGTGTCAGTGCAAGCCACAACAAACAAATAAAATAATATTTAGGAGATAGGTGGGTAGGATTAGGAAAGGAAAACACACAAAACACACTCACTCATCTTTCATCCACATTAAGTACTACTGTGTAACTGAATAGTGTTAACTGTGTAAATGCAATTCTGTCAAAATCTGATGTTCATCATGTGTATCAAGTAGTAGTGGTAGCAATGTATAACAGTCAATAATAGTTAAGTCAACGTCATAGTCATCATGTCAAGACCAATGTTTGCCAAGCCAGATCAAATGTACTGTTGTTGAACAACTGTCAGTGAGCCAAGATATGCAAATACTTCCTCTCTTCAAAAAAAAAATACTGCTTAGTGATTTATCAAAGTGTGTGTAGATAATCTACCTTCCACTTTAGTGTTCTAGTCTGCTATCTTCATCCTCCTTGTTCCATATAGACCAACAACAACAAAAAATGCTCCTCACTTACATTACCTCTTATACTCCAATAATCATCAGCATCACATAATCTCAATATTTCAATAATACCTCTTACATCGATACATATAAATCTTATCATCAATATCATTTACCTTACCTCTTGTCCACAAAAACTCCAATAATCATCAACTTCACACAATCTCAATAATACCTCAATAATACCTCTTCAATACGTTGACACATATAAACCTTATTACCAATATCATTTCACTTCCATAACAACTCTTTCCTTTAGTCAGTCTCCTCGAACAAGTACAGATAAAATCCTAGTGCAAACCTCATCATCCCATACAATCCAAAGACACACTGTCAACACACAACCTCTGTGTAATCCATCTGACCCAAATCTTCTACTCATTATGAATGATAAACAAAGAAATGCATACATGACCTCTAACAGACTTAGTTCGAATAACTCTCAGTAATTAAGTACGATTACGGAGTGTGAATGATCATAATATTTCACAGTGTGTACACCACTTCAAGAACTATGGCAGAAGCAAACATGTGGAGTATTTCTTGTGTCAAGTGTCACTTCCTATTTCAATTGCTCGCGAAAAATGCAGTGTAATAATTGTTAATGGTCTAACCCTAGTTTCGGTATGTCATGTCGTTAGCTTCCTTCCTATTAGCATAAATTTATACAGTTTCCATAAAACCTCAGCTCATGTGACTTCGACGAAGTTCTTTGTACCAATGTCGTTCATCGAATTATAGCAGTTCATTTTCTTATCTTAAAAATATAAGGCACTGAGCGTAAGCAAAACAAGCAATAGCGAGTAAATATACCAGTAGAGAACAGAATGTCAACAAGTGGATGCAGCACAATTCCTACAACGAGGCTCTGCCAAGCGAACAATCTATAATTAACACCATACTGTAACCTAAACTCTATGTTCGTACACTGTACAACAGCATTTCTATACACCAAATTAAAGAGTAGTTATGACAACAACAGAAATGTATAAATATGCAATCCATACGCAAAGCAGTAAACATGTCATTAGCATCATATCAGCATAAGCAAATAAATGTTCATATGTCATCTTAATAAGTAAACATGAAGGCGCAAGCAGATAAATCACAAAGTATAACTTACATACATATCAGCACAACTAATCAGGTGACAATTATAATTTAAATAAATAAGCACAGCAGGCACATAATTAAAAAGTATGACATCAGTGAAAAAGCAGTGCAGCCAAGCGATGCATAATATATACAAATAACAATCCTGTTCATTAATAAAACATTGACAAAAATCAGCAAATGTACGCAAGCACGTCGCTTCACACGTAAATTCATAGAACATGAAATTAGCACAAAGTATGAATCACGTAATCGCGAGCAGCAAATTACGTCTAAAGTACGTACCTAAGTGGAAATATGTTACCTGAAAAATAAACTCAATTAATAGTTACCTTTTTAGTTTATTAGTTTCTTCTTCGAAATTACATTCTTCCTGAAAATTTCTCGATAGCAAGTCGTCTTAACGTCGGAGACACACAGAATTTATCTGAAGTTCTTAAATATTTTATAGAACCGTATCCTGAAAAATACTGAATGTTAATAACATAATTCATCAAGTCACTATAGCTTTATACTGAATTTAATCGGAGAAATTAAACTGTGTATTTGTTTACGGCTGTCAGTGCATTCGCACTGAGCGCTCGATCAGCTGTAGGCGCGTGACGTAGGAAGCAATTGTTCGCGGTCAACGACTGCTTTGTGCGGCGCTCAGACTTGACTGTTGCTTTGAGTATATGCCGCCGCCAAAACACAGCGCGGTATCCTTGTATTCTCCGCATGTTTACATGTAGCTGTTAGTTTCTCACAAGTATGTCATTCCACAAAAAATTTTTAAAAGTATATCATTGCACAAAAATTTTTACGTTAGATATATGATGTATTCCTTTAGAGCGTCGAGATTTAAGAGTTTCTACTTCGACAGTGTTATCATGAATAATTTTACGAATTCTATATGGACCGTTGTAAAGCAGAAAAAATTTGCGACACAAGCCTTTTCCTTTGTGAGATAAACGATGAGACTTAATTAACACCTTCTGACCAACTGACAAGATTTTTGAACGACCAGGACGCTTAGCTGATTTCTCTCTTCTAGCAGCCGCAGATGCAATATTTCGTAGCGCCAGGTTGACAACTTCAGAATGCCGCAGTTTCCGTGTAGGCGGAAAAGGAACGATTTCAGATATGCGATTTGCCGGTGCTTTGTTTTTTAATGTCAGTAAAGGCGGTAAAGAAGTTGAATCATTAGGGAGTTCATTCAGAATGTTTTGAAAAATATGAAGATACTGATCCCAAGTTCTGTGATTCTGATGACAATAAAGGCGACACAATTTATTGATTTCCTTCATCCATCTCTCTGAAGCGTTAGATTGAGGGTGAAAAAGTGAAATGAAAATTGGTTTAATTTTACGACGCTGTAGAGTACGAAGCCAAATTTTAGAACGAAACTGTGATCCATTATCTGATATAACCTTATCAACATGACCAACTTCTTTAAGAAAATGTTTGATGAAAGCGTTAGATACTGAACGAGCTGTTGCTTTGCGTAAAGGTGTAAAACACACATATTTTGACGTCAACTCCACTGCTACGAAAATGTACGCAAAACCATTAGTAGAACGAACCACTGGACCGAACAAATCGACTGCAGCCATCTCCTTTAATTTCGCTGGAATGATAGGAAACAACGGTGCTCTGTGAGAAACTGTTGGCGGCTTAGCCTTTTGACATAATTTGCATTTGGCAAGAACAGATCGAATACGTTTTTCCATATTACTGAAGTAGCAATTTTCTCGTAATTTATGAAAGCATTTTCTGGGACCAAAGTGTGCATAACTGAAATGCGTATACCAAATCAGCTTATTAACCCACTCATCAGGAATACAAACTAACCAAACAGAGCTGTCGACCGATTTTCATTTAAAAAGAACTTTCCAGATAGTTCGCAAAAACGAGGTGTGGCCAAATTGTCCAATCTAACAAAGCGTCTAAGAAAATTACAGACACCAAGGAAACTACGAACATCACGTTTTGTGGTAGGAACAGCGTAATTACGAATAGCGTCAAGTTTCTCTGGATCAGGAAGAATACGTTCCGTAGAAATAATGTGACCGAGAAATTTCACCTGAGAACGACCAAATTCAGATTTTTCCAAGTTCACAGTAATGCCAACTCTTGCAAAGATACGTAACAATGAATCCAAAATTTTGTTGTGCTTACTCCAAGAATGTTTAGCAATAAGAATATCGTCGACATATGAAGTAATATTGTCACGAAGATAAACAGGAAAAATTTCATTTAAGCTATGAATGAATGCTGCTGAAGATACAGTAAGTCCAAACGGTAATTTCCGAAGTCACTTTTGGGTAAAACAGTCATATCCGGCTATTGTTTACTTACTCACTAGATAGATTGATAGTCGAAGAGTTGGTTTGACAGATGCAAAGAATAGTAAAAGAGTAGGCAGCGGTACAGAAAACTAAAAGGGAAATAGCACCACTACAGCTCGGGGCCCTATGCTCGCTACGGCACATATTCACTTAGAGTAGTGAATCCCCTGAGGACATTAATAGCCGCGCATAATTTCAAGTTTGTGACTTAGTGGCAAATTTGGCGGAAGTGCGTACATAAATTGATCTAACCATGAACATGGATGTATGTCATTCTTAGAATTGCGGAAGATCTTAAATTTCCGGACAGTCAGAAAGTGTTTATAGTCAAAGTTTTCGCCTCGTGGCGACTAGGACCTACCGCGTCTGTCCCAGTCCGAATGTCGATTATTGTCAAGTTCGCGCGCCTGGCGCTCTCTTGTTGCTTCTCGTAAATGAAATAAATTACTTTCTTCATACCCCTCTGCTATCTGTGATTCTAAGTTTCTTCTACTGTCCTTTCCTACTATTTCGCCTTCAATTTGTTTGACTTGCTTTCGTAATGCCTCAAATTCCCTTTTCACGCGTTCATTAAATTTTCCCTGATTTTCAACATGCTTATTTATGTTCTGATACTCTTCGGTTTCTGCAAATGGCAATGGTGCTGTATCATCCGAATCTCTGTCCCCATGTAAACTAAGATTTGTCAGTTTATCTGAAATTTCCTCAACTCTTTCCGATAAGTCACCTAATTGTTCTTTCTGTTTATTTACGTCTTCCGTAAGTGTCGCGACTCAGGTTTCAGTATTGACACATTTGGTAGCTAGCTGTTCATATTGTTGTCTTAGGTTATTTAATCTGTCATTTGGTATGGATTCCTCGATTCTCTCAAATATTTCTTCCTTATCGTGTGCGCGTTGTAAATTTAAATCTGAAAATTTCTGTACTATCACGCGATCTCTTTCCTCCTGTTCTCTATCCTGTTCGACAGTGTTATCATGAATAATTTGTCTGATTTCTACTGCAATTAATCTATTATTGTGAACATTTAAAATCGGTTGTACTTCTTCTCTGATTTCTTTCTTTAATTCATCTTTCATATTTTTGAAACACGTCCCTATTCGTGAATCTAACCGTGTTTCCATTGTTTCCATCTCTGTTTTAATTGTTCCTATTTGTGAGCCTAACCGTGTTGTCATTGCTTTCATCTTGGTTTCAATTGTTCCTATTTTTGAGCTTAACCGTGTTGTCATTGCTTCCATCTGTGATCCCAAATTTAATATTGCACCCATCAACTGCTCCATTTCTTCTGTCTTTAACCACGTAATCTGTGAATTTTCTGATTGAGAAAAATTTTGAAATGGTTCCGGACTATTTTCCCGACTTATTATATTGTTTTCAACTAAATTATTCATCATACTGTTGTCCTGTGTTGGCGAGTTCGCCATGTCAACAATTTCGTCATTCTCACTATTCATCATTTTCGCCTTTTTCATCGACCGCGTAATCATTTACAAAACATAAAAAATTCGTCACTGTACGAAAATTACGCCCAATGACTCTTTATCTCCAACAATACCATTTACATGAAAAGTTTCCCTCAAACACGATTAACAAACAATTGACATAATTGCACTAGATTGTCAAACGCGTAAACAAGACAACAAATCAAATTCTGAGAAAAAATACCATTAGAAGAATGACAATTACCAAATCTACACATGCAAAATAGACTACAATTACTAACTACAAATTACTACAACAATACTACTGTCTACTATTTTTACAATCAGAAGAATCCAAGGGACGATCCTGGCAGGGTCGCCACATGCATGGGGGCTTAATTAAATAGTTTGAAAATATTTTTAGTTGCTGTATGTCCGATTACACTGTGTCTCGTAAACGGTTGGCCCTGACTAGTATTATTACGCTATCTGACTGCAAAGAACAACAACAAAGAATGAAATGGAAATTTTCGTTAACACAGTAAGAACGAAATGGAAATTTTCGTTAACACAGTTAATTAATTAAGTCCCCAGCAACTATAAAACCTACTAAACCAAAGCACAAGTATAACTGTTCTGTGTGTGGAAGTATGACTCAACGCACATCTGGCACGGTTCTTCTTCAACAAGACAAGAATTTTTAAATACCAATTTTACTGATGTGATAAAAGAAAATTAGAAATACTATAATTGCGCAAGAAAGCAGAATTAAACTCTAATACAAGAACACACGCCAGATGCTTTGTTGACTGAACCTGTAATGACGCATTATTTAGGATACTGAAATAAAAAGAAACGGAGTTAGTTACCTCATTTATATTGATGAAAATCACTCTAATCCTTACATTATATCTCACACCGACTCTCTACTATCACATCTCAACCAGAACTCTCCAATATCACATCTCGGCAAGCACTGCCTATTAGCACATCTCAACAAACACTCTCTGCTACAACATCTCAGCACAGACTACCCCGAGTCCTCGACAGGCACTGACTACTACGAGCTCTCGACAAGCACTGACTTCTACGAGTTCTCTCCAAGCACTGTGGAGGCGGCTTAATAATACTCTTTGGCGCAATCTCTGGCGCAGTGGCTCAGTGTAGCCACCTTTCAATATCAATATTTTATCAACAACCGTAGCCCATGGCTATGGTCTAGGGGATCTCGCTTCATGCGCCAGGCGAGCTGGTTCTGCCCGTTTCCGCCTCTACCGTGGCCCCGCGAGAGCTTCCTTGCTTCCCTTCAGTGTTGTGCGAGTCCTTTTGTGCATCGCTCGTTCCTTGTCTCTCAACGTCTCGTATTTGTGACTCGATTTTGACGCGGCGGTGTCTTGCACCATGACGTCGTCAATGGCTCCCAGCAACATGCCACTAACAGTTACCGTCAGTTTTAATTCCGACAAGTCCACGTAACATGTTCAGCCAAGTTCGTTAGAAATTCATGATTGGTTTGTAGACACGATCAAGGTTACTTCAGAAATGGGCTCACACGGGTAGCTTCGATTCTAAATTTATGTGTTTTATGTCAAGTTTCTAGACCTGCTTCAGGTTGGCAGGCTCCTTTTGCAGCACGGACAACAAGCCCAGTTCACTCACTGCGATGGTTCTAATGCTACGGTTATTCTGATGAACGTGGAGGTGCAACATACAAGTGTCAGGGTGTTTCACCTCCCGCCCAAAGTTGTGAGAGTTTCCTCAAGTCTGTGCTGCTTCCGTTTGGGTTCATAAGGAATATACGGCCGGAGAGCTGGTCCGCAAAACATATTTTACAAGTTTATAGTGGTGTTGGGTCGTTGGACGTGGTGGTAAAACGGAACATTCTCTCTCATTTGCGGGTGTGTGGATACCGGATACATACGACTTACACAGGACAAGTAGGAATCTGTTTTACATGCAAAAACTGCCAGCGTCGTGTCACGGTCTTAAAATCCACTTATGGACATCGTAACCAGCTAACTTAAGCGAACCTCGTTCCCTAAGTATCAGTCACTGTGCGTAACCAAGTTCCTGAGGGGCGACGCGAGCTGCTGCTTTATGGTCCTAGTGAAGTTCCGCCGTTAACCTCGCGTAGGGACTTCGCTGCTGTAAGTTCCACGTCACCGGCACTTCCACTTCAAAACAAACGTTGATACACGCGCTGCTCAAAAGATTCAGTTGGAGAAGCCCTCACTAAATTTAGACCGGATGATAACATGTTAGCTGCTGTTCAAGATTCCGAAGCTTCCAGCATCCTGTAACTTATTACTATCTTTACGACGTTTCTCATCGAGCCATATACGTCATCTTGCATTTCTAGCTGCTTGTCTCACACAAATAATGATAAAAATTCAGAAATTCAGGGTCGCCACCAGCCCAAGCCGTTCCTAACCACTTAGAAAAAAAACGGAGCTGGAAAATTATTAGTTTAATTACTTTAATAATTTAATTACAACTATGCAAATTTCTTTAAGTAGCCAGATAAATATCACTCCATGTCGTGCATGAAGCACCTTGATTAATTCAGGATTGGAAACCGGATTAAGTGGGTAAGATCAACACCACAGAATTTATCTTTCACGTAGATTATTTATTGTATCTAACTATTTGGTTGCACATCCTAACTACACATAACTGGTGCCTCACTAGAAATATTAAAGTAACAGAGCACAATCTAACTACAGCAAGAAGAAACACAGAAAACGGGGGTGCGAGACAAAGATACTATCATCTCCTTTGCATTCATACCATAAAAATATCTCAGTGAGATTGGGATTAGGATTCTACGCATGCACTATTCTGAACAGAGGTTTAACCAATGCATGAGGTTGTGCGATAATTATTCAACATACTAACTGCGTCTGCTGCTTGCAAACGGCCGAACTAGAGCACGTGGTGCATTCCGAATCAAACTGTTGTGCTGCTTTGTAGAAAGTGTACGAAAGAGCAGATATTCTTGCAGAAATCATAGCTCATTAAAAAAGCAAACTGTTAAAATAAAGCCTGTTGCGGTGCCGTGGTGAACCAGAAGTGTCACTGATTACCAAACACGTGGCACAAAATCGACACCCAAAGACAAACGCAATTTCCACAAAATATAAGATTAAAAATCATTTAAAAAAAATAACTCGCTTCACACGCTTCAGATAAGCTAAAGTTCTTAAGCATTTCAACAGTTAAACATGACGAAGTCCTAACTCAACCTGCTTCCTATCACCTGAACCCCCCCCCCCCCCCCACTTAAGAGCTACGATCCGTTCTCATCAAGCGTTCACCGAAGAGTGTCCCTTTCTCTGTGGAGATTACCTAGCTCCCCGTGCAGCGGAAGCTACCACCGGAAGCTACTCCATCACCAACCTCACACACAAAAACAGCCTTCGGCTAAGATGGGTAAACCTCTCCGTTCAGGTATTGGAAACCCAAGTTGGTCATCTTGTGCTTTCCTTCGAACGAGAAGCTGCTCCCAGCAGACGATGACCAACTCAGCGTTTCCCACAAAACAAAACCGTAACCCCACATTAAAACACACATTTAATATTCAATAGGCCTTATCTGAGTGCTCAGTCTTTCTGGAAGAGTTCATGAATTGAGCTAAAATCAGGTAGTAAAATGAATAAGTTGTACCGAATGTGACAAGCGTCTTATGAAACGACTTCACAGAGACGTTTCAACCCCTTCCGAAGTATCTTCCGAGACCGTCTCTTCGGGATCGCATGAGTATGAACCTGTTCCGGAGCTCCGTACTATATCGATGGTCTTGCCGGAAATTCCAGAGTCTGTAATGTACTCCCACCCTTCTTCTGCGGCCCCGGATGGGGAGAGCATGCCACAGGCCGCTACTGATTAGACCCAGATCAGTACAACTACGCTAGTGGAACAGGTGGTGACGGTACAAATATAGCGTCGGTTTTCGCTTCTGTTGATTCTCCGGAGCCGCACCGCCCTCCTGTGCAAGAGTGGGGTGTGTCCTCTGCAACTGATACTGCCGTAGGGTCGGTATTGCCTCCCGTGTTCCAACATTTCTACGGAATCCAAACTGATCATCCCCGAGGAAGGCTTCTACTAGTTTTTCCATTCGTCTATAAGGAATTCGTGTTAGTATCTTGCGAACGTGATTTATTAAACTGATAGTTCGGTAATTTTCACACCTGTCAGCACCTGCTTTCTTTGCGATTGGATTTATTATATTCTTCTTGAAGTCTGAGGATATTCCGCCTGTGTCACACATCTTGCTCACCAGATGGAAGGGCTTTTCATGGCTGGCTTTCCCAAGGCTATAAGTAGTTCTAATGGAATGTTGTCTACTCCCGGGGCCCTGTTTCGAGTTGGGTCTTTCAGTGTCTGTCAAATTCTTCACACAGTATCATATCTCCCATTTCATCTTCATATACGCCCTCTTCCACTTCCATAATATTGGGCTCAAGTAAATGGCCCTTATATACACCCTCTATATATTCCTTCCACCTTACTACTTTACCTTCTTTGCTTAGGGCTGGTTTTCCAACCGAGCTCTTAATATTCATACAGGCCGTTCTCTTTTCACAAAAGATCTCTTTAATATTCCTGTCGGCAGTATCTATCTTATCCCTAGTGATACATGCTTCAACAGCCTGACATTTTTCCTCCAACCTTCCCTGCTTAGCCGCGCGGTATTAGCCGAGAGGTCTCGGGCGCTGTAGTCAGGGATTGTACGGCTCGTACCGGCGGAGGTTCGAGTCCTCCCTCGGGCATGGGTGTGTGTGTTCGTCCTTAGGATAATTTGGGTTTAGTAGTGTGTAAGCTTAGGGACTGATGACCTCAGCAGTTAAGTCCCATATGATTTCACACACATTTGAACATTCTTCCCTGCTTAGCCATTTTGCACTTTCTGTCGATCTCATTTTTGAGACGTTTGTACTCATTTTCACCTACTTCATTCACTGCATTTTTATATTTTCTCCTTTCATCAATTACATTCAGTATCTCTTCCGTTACCCATGGATTTCTACTAGACCTCGTCTTTTTACCTACTTGATCCTCTGCTGCCTTCACTATTTCGTCTCTCAAAGCTACCCATTCTTCTTCTACTGTATTTCTTTCCGCTGTTCTTGTCAATCGTTCCCTAATGCTCTCTCTGTAACCCTCTACAGCCTCTGGTTCTTTCAGTTTATCCAGGTTCCATCTCCTTAAACTCCTACTTTTTTGCAGTTTCTTCAGATTTTGTTTACAGTCCATAACCAATAAATTGTGGTCACAGTCCATATCTGCCCCTGGAAATGTCTTACAATTTAAAACCTGGTTCCTAAATCTCTGTCTTACCATTATATAATCTATCTGAAACCTTCCAGTGTCTCCAGGCCTCTTCCACGCATACAACCTTCTTCCATGATTCTTAAACGAAGTGATTAAGTTATGCTCTGTGCAAAATTCTACCAGGCGGCTTCCTCTTTCATTCCTTAACCGAATTCACCTACTACTTTCCCTCCTCTTCCTTTTCCTACTATCGAATTCCTGTCCCCCACGAGTATTAAATTTTCGTCTCCCATAACTATTTGAATAATTTCTTTTATTGCATCATAATTTTCTTCAATCTCTTCATCGTCTCGAGTTGATCTTTAATAATTTTCAGGAAAATTATTTAGTATCCCGAAAACCCGAAATTTTTACGAACTTTCACATGTTGCCTCCAAGCTTGAGTAGGTATTTAATCGTATTTCTTTCAACGCTGCTTTTGCCTGCTGAACCAGTATCTGCCATTGCAGAGTGAAGTGGCAGACAACAAGCAGCCTGTCGTGATAGGCGGACTGAACTATTAGAAGTGACGAAGTTATAACCAACAACATCGCAAAAGGAAGACACCGAATGCTAGATTTCCAGGCCTTGCATGTTTGCTCCTGCACTTGAAGGCTGGTTTCTATTCCATGAAGAATTGATAAGGATGGGAATCACAATCTAGGCAATAATTTGTAACTTATTAGTCACATCATATTTCGATTAGCTAAAAACGAGTAAAACTATTGTTGTACCTGTGGAACATTCATCTCTCGGTCAGCCCGAAAACACACATAAAATTCATATTCGAAGTTTTACGGCTATAATGAATGATTTTCATTAACTTTTAATGTGAATAGGAAGAAAGTAAATGGTTACGGTAATGCATCTTACGATGGCCTGCAGAACGTTCATTTTTAACTGCACAGGTGTTAAACAGTAACTTCGCTCCCTCGTTTTTCCCACCGTGGAATGTTACAAGACAACTATGGGACTAGAACATGTGAAATTTTTATCAGCCAAAAATATACCTTTTTTTAAAAAAATCAGATATATTTTTAAAGACAATGGGTTACAAATCACTATAGGTCTTGCGCCAACAACGTTCGCTTGATTCATGAAAATTCTGGAAAAAACTATCATTCTCAAAGAAACAAGCGGTATTAAAATCTATCGAGAGAAGCATAAACTTATTTCTGCTCCATCAGCTTTCTTTTACATCCATTCACATTGATGCTTTAACAGCTATCCGTCTACCAGAACGAATAAGGGATTTTGTAAAGCGGATCGGCTATTAACTTCGGCAGAGGGAAGTTGTCCGCCAGCGGCCAGCCGTTGCGTTATTTCAACAGGCAATGGCTACCGGACGCAGATCGGCTTAGTGATGCTACAGCTGTCCGCTTCGAATAGACTGTAATCCGCGACAGAGCAGCTGCGCTCAATAATTTCGGCAGGAGGTCTTTTCAGTAGCTACACAGCGGCCAGCTCGCAGCTAGCTAGGCGCTTTTTCTGGTGCACCAGCACTAAACGCTTATGCTGCTACAGTAATGTAGGTACAAAGGTAGACAACTCCTGCTTCTTACGGCGAGAAGCCCTCAGCACAGGTGCGACCCAATGAAAACTCTGCATGTTGACGTCTGTTTGCTCCTAACGAAGTCATTTAAAAGGTAAGACAGAAAATGATTCGAAGAAGAGCTGCGTTATTTTACACACGCTTATTTCCCTGGCGTGATTAAAATGGATAACATGCTCCAGTCGCAAACGCTACCAAAAATGTACATTGCATGCATCGGGGAAATCTCCGCTCAGAAAATTCCAATTTCCCCTATTCGATACAAATCAAGCAACGAATGACTTCCTACAACAAACGTCTGAACGACCAGGGTAGTGAAAGACAAGGAAATTACGTCTTACCCAGTAGAGCAGCGCGGAATGGCCGAGCGGTTTGAAGCGCCATGTCCCGGATTGCGCGGCCACTGCTGCCGGAGGTTCGTGTCCTCCCTCGGGAATGATTGTGTGTGTTGTTCTTAACATAAGTTAGTTTAAGTAGTGTGCAAGTCTAGAGACCGATGACCTCAACAGTTTGGTCCCTCAGGAATTCACACACATTTGAACATTTTCTTACCCAGAAGACTAATAACAACCTTTTGTCATATGCAACATCCACGAAAGGGTCAGATAACGGGTACGCCCTTCCTCATACGTTTCACAATGCCATGCTCAGTACCGATGTAGGTGTAGACGAATTAGTTTTTAGCACTAAACACAACAAATCGCTTTCTTCGTAACACCTCGTCCCACTAACCACAGACGTCGTTGTTGCAAACACCGACGAAAGAAAACTCTAAACGTGGCAAAAGCTATGTTTACGTTTATGAAAGCTTGACGTGACGTCAGTTGAAGATAAATCTGCGACAACTAAATTATTATCAACCTAAAACTTTTATTTGCGTATTTGTCTTAACAATGGTAACCAATTTTGTGCATATTCTGAACATAATCAGATCAGTTGTATCATACAATAAAGGCTTTCACGATAGGATGTTTCAGCTACCGAGAATTCTTCCTGGTTGTATGGCCGTGGTCCATGGAACTCTTCTATCCCTGAAGTTTCGTCCACAGCTACGTTGGACATCTTCGGATGTGCTCCTGGTTTTGCTGAGTCGGCAAGATTCAGCACAACCAGGAACACCTCCAAAGATGTCCAACGTAGTTTTGGACGAAACGTCAGGGATAGAAGAGTTCCATGGACCACGGCCATACAACCCGGAAGAATTCTCGGCAAATCAGTTGTAGCTGCAGAACAACTTGTCGGTCTTAAGTGCTGGTCACAGCCTTCATACATCACAAATGTTTATGTTTTTCCTTCATTTAGTTGTGTGGCTCATTGCCTGGTGCCAGCGTGTATTGATATATCCATTTTTCTAGGCTGAGTGTATGGTGTCGAACGTATAACCGTTTCAAAGACGAGTGTATATCGAATGTAGCTCCGTGCTTGTGTTTTTCCGCTCCATTGACAGAAGGGGAACCTAAGCGCTGGTACGCAACCTGCACCCCTCCAACAGCGCCAAAGAGACCGTTGAGCTTAACGGTTCCATCTGACAGAAAGACGGATCATCATTATCGGTGTAAAGAAGTCTTATTTAACGCTATAGAGAGGTTAGGAAACTAGCCGACGAGGTGCAAAGTATTACTTTCTGCCACTAGCTCCATAATCCTTGCTGACCCCATATTAGCGAAGAAAATTACTCTCATCTTTAGGATTTGTAGCAATCATTTGCACAAATGTCTGTTACCGATTTGTGCAGTCGAGGCTGCTAATTTGTACACAACACGGTAAACGGCGACTAAAATAAATATCATGTTAACCGATGGACAACCTGAAAAAAAATCTTAGATTGCAATACAGATCACACAAGGAATATTCACGTACTTATTGTTGTACCTACTGTGCTTCCACTTGCTCATAGTGATCATGTATTTTCACGGTACGTGACAGGTATGTCCAAGAGGGCTTCTTAACAGTATAACAGTAATAATCAATGAACTGCTATGTTACACTATGTGATCAAAAGTATCCGGATACCCCCCAAAACATGCGATTTTCATATTAGGTGCATTGTGCTGCCTCCTACTGCCAGGTACTCCATATCAGCGACCTCAGTAGTCATTAGACATCATGAGAGAGCAGAATAGGGCCCTCCGCGGAACTCACAGACTTCGAACGTCGTCAGGTGATTGGGTATCACTTGTGTCATACGTCTGTACGCGAGATTTCCACACTCCTAAACATCCCTGGGTCCACTGTTTCCGATGTGACACTGAAGGGACACGTACAGCAGCACAAAAGCGTACAGGCCGACCTCGTCTGTCGACTGACGGAGACCGCCGACAGTTGTAGAGGGCCGTAATGTTTAATAGGCAGACATCTATCCAGACCATCACACAGGAACTCCAAACTGCACCAGGATCCACTGAAAGTACTATGACAGTTAGGCGGGAGGTGAGGGAAGTTGGATTTCATGGTCGAGCGGCTGCTCATAAACCACACATCATGCCGGTAAATGCCAAACGACGCCTCGCTTGGTGCAAGGAGCCTAAACATTGAACGATTGAACAGTGGAAAAACGTTGTGTGGAGCGACGAATCACGGTACATTATGTGGCGATCCGATGGCAGGGTGTGGGTATGGCGAATGCTCGGTGAAAGTGTGTAGTGGCAACAGTAAATTTCGGAGGCGGTGGTATTATGGTGTGGTCGTGTTTTTCATGGAGGGGTCTTGCACCCCTTGTTGCTTTGCGTGGCACTATCACAGCACAGGCCTACATTGGTGGTTTAAGCACCTCCTTGCTTCCCATTGTTGAAGAGCATTCGAGGATGGCGATTGCGTACGTTGTTGTCATCCATCGTCGTTGTGTTGGTAGCCCTGCACAAGGCCGCACGTACGGAGACAGAGCTCTCGTGAAAGATAAGTAATTTAGTTTGTAATTAATATTACTTGAACACTTTTAACTAATTAAATACGTTCTTTAGTGTACTCTAAAAGCTCACCATAAAAGTTTTTCTTTTATTTGCGTAGTGTCCTAGTAATCGCGAAAAGTTCGATTGTTTACTTACTACTGCTTAGGCCTAATTTTTCGAGTGTGCATATTTAGCGTTATACCGCAATTGGAAGTGTATTTGCTGCAGTTTAACTGATTAAATACGTTCATTAGGGTGCTTTTCAAGCTCACCATTAAAGGTTTTTCTTTTATTTGTGTATTGTTCCAGTAATCGCGAAAAGTTCGTTTTGTTTATATTTCACGGCTTTGCCTTACTTTCCGAGTGTGCATACTTAGCGCTATACCTCAATCTTAAGTGCATTTGGTATAGACTAACTAGTTAAATACGTTCATTAGTGTGCTCTTCAAGCTTGCCATTAAAAGTTTTTTTTTTATTTACGTATTCTTCCACTTATCTCAAAAAGTTCGTTTTGGCTACATTCGGCTGTTTAGGCCTAATTTTTGATCGTGCATATTTAGCGTTATACCACAAATTTAAGTGCATTTGGCAATAGTTTACTTACATATTACTTTCCAAAACATATTTAGTGTCCTTTTGCATCTGTATTTAATATATTAGCGTTATCACTTAGTAAATCTCTTAACTAATTTCCAAACTACCATGGATACTAAGTGTGTGAGCTGCAGTAGGAAAGTTAGTTCAGGGGTTTTGTGCAGCTGTTGTGACAGGTGGTTTCATTGGGGAAATTGTAGCGGCGTGGGAATTGGGGAAGCAAACGAGACTCTTCCATTCTTTTGCAGGGTTTGCTCAAGAGATAGGATTATAGCTGAACAGGAGGAGAAAATTAGAGCCCTACAGGCTGATTTGGACAGAGCGAGGGAGGAACTGAGTAGCTTAGGGGGGGAGGAGGGTAAAGAGTGGTTGGAAGTGGTAGCTGGGAACAGGGGCCACAGAAAGAAGACAGTGTCTGACAGTTTCTCAATTGGCACAACCAATAGATTTGCCTTGCTACCACATTTAAGTAAGGAAGAGGTTCCAGTAGAAGTAGATATAGTTAAGATGCA
The DNA here is from genome assembly GCF_021461385.2 of Schistocerca piceifrons. NCBI lineage: Eukaryota > Metazoa > Arthropoda > Insecta > Orthoptera > Acrididae > Schistocerca > Schistocerca piceifrons. The sequence continues at coordinate 483,900,122 of NC_060143.1, read as the reverse complement.
ACTGAATCTCACTAGGAAACCAACTGTTTCAAAAAAAGTAGAAAGTAAGAGGAAAGTTCTGTTGCTAGGTAGCAGCCATGAAAGAGGTGTGGGCCAGATTTTGCAGGAAAAATTAGGTGACACGTACCAGGTCACAAACTTTTTCAAGTCAGTTGCAAGTCTTAGCCAGGTGGTAGAGGACATAGTTTCCTTGTGCAAGGGTTTCACAAAGCAGGATCATGTGATGATAGTGGGTGGAGTGGGAAACAGTATTGACAGAGATCAGGCTACAGTATTGAGTGTGACCTGGTGAAAATAGCCTCGGCAACGACCCATACCAATGTTGGGCTGGTGCCTGCTTTCGTGCGGCATGATCAGCCCCAGTTGAACCGCTCTGTCAGGAGGGTAAATATGGAGTTGGATCAGTTGCGTAGGGCGGCCACTCTGTCCGACATTGGATTGGTTCCTGTCGAGGCTATTGATAGGGGGATGTCACAAGGCATGGCCTACACCTCAATATGAAAAAGAAGGGGAAGCTGGCAGGGTTGTTAGCGAAATCCATAAGGGGGGACACTAGTACTCATGGATGTACCTCTTTTTTAGAGTAATATCAGTGTCCAATGAGAAGTTCAGGCAGGCAGGTGCTAAAGAGGTCCAAAACTCACAAAATTCTCACAACAGGAAAGCAAATAATAATGATACCATATTTAACCGAAATATTGGTGGATTAAAGAAAAAAGTAGATTCTCAAAAAAGTAAAGTAAAAGATAATGTTACCATTTTTCACCAAAATATTCCGGGATTGCAGAAAAGTAGATGAGCTCCTGGTTTGTTTAGATGACATTGAATCTGACAATGTAATAGATATACTATGCCTGTCTGAGCATCACATTGTGTCTGATATGGAAAAGGTAAATATCAGTGGTTATCAACCAGCTGCACGTATGAGTAGAGAGAATAAGGTGAGAGGAGGAGTTGCCATATATGTCAAAAGTTATCACTGTGTAGAAAGCTTAGATACAAAACAGTTTTGTCTAGAGCAACATATAGAAGCATGTGCCTGTCAACTTAAACTGAAGGAGGTCCCTTTTATAATTGTAATAGTATATAGGTTCCCTTCAGGAAAATTTCATTTATTCCTGGAAAACTTGGATGCCTTATTGTGCTATCTGTCAGATAGGGGAAAGCAAATTATTATTTGTGGGGCCTTCAATGTTGATTCACTGAAAGAGTGTAATAGGAAGAATGACCTGGAAGTCTTGCTCGGTTCTTTCAATTTGACATCTGTCATTAATTTTCGTACTTGGGTAGTAAAGGACAGCAGCACATTAATAGATAACACTTTTATAGACCAAGATAGGTTTAAAAACATGAATTCTTGTCCTGTTGAGAATGGGCTTTCTGATCATGATACTCAGCTAGTTACAGTATATGACATAGCTCCATTCAGTAATTCAAAACTACCCTCGAAAGTTGTGTGTTCAATTAATGACTCAACAATTAGAAATTTCAGAGAAAATCTTCAGCAGTTAGAATGGGATGAAGTGTACAAGGAACCCGATGCTAATTTAAAATATAACTTATTTCATGATACACTTACAAGAGAATTTGAAAACTGTTTCCCCAAGAAAGTAGTTACATCTAGTTATAAGAAACCATGAAAAAAACCTTGGCTTACTAAAAGAATAACAATATCTTGTAACCACAAAAGGGAACTGTATCTAACAACAAGAAAGAGTAATGACCCAGGAACAGCCAAATATTATAAAAACCACTGTGCTAGATTAAGAAATGTTATTAAAAAGTCCAGAAGCATGTGCATCATGTCTGAGATTATACCTCTGATAACAAAATCAAAATAATTTTGGAATATTATTACAAGGGAGACAGGGCAACCAAGAGTACAGGATGACGCCATCGCCATAAAAGCGAATGGAAACTTGATAAACAACAAGCTGGAAGTCGAAAACATTTTGAATAAGAATTTTTTAAAATTTTGTAGAGAAAACAGGATCTAAATGTTTATTAGAAGAAGCAAGGCAGTTAATGGAAGAGGCCTTACCACACCATTTGATACAATTGAAATTCCACCCACCTCTCCTACTGAAATTAGGAAGATAATAAACTCTCTCAAGAATAAAAGCTCACATGGAATTGATGGCATTTCCAGCAGGATAATAAAAGCTTGTTCCCAAGAAATAAGTGGGATTCTTAGCCACATATGTAACAGCTCTCTGAACAGGGTATTTTCCCAGATAGACTGAAGTATGCCATTGTTAAACCACTGCATAAGAAAGGGGATACGTCTGATGTCAACAACTTCCATCCAATCTCTCCTCTGACTGCCTTATCCAAAATTCTTGAAAAAGTAATGTATCGTAGAGGGGCTTCACACCTTTGTAAAAATAAATTTTTAACAAAATGTCAGTTTGGTTTCCAGAAGGGTTTTCAACGGAAAATGCTATATATGCTTTCACTAATGAAATATTAAATGCTCTGAGTTACCAGAAGTCACCCATTTGGATTTTTTGTGATCTATCAGAAGTTTTTGATTGTGTAAATCATGGAATACGTCTAGATAAGCTCAAGTACCTAACTGGAAGAGTGCAAAAAGTTGAGATAAGCAGTTCACATAATATGCAAAAAACTGCTGATTTCTCAAACTGGGGAACAATCAAGAATGGGATGCCGCAAGATTCGGTCTTGGGTCCTCTGCTGTTCTTAATATATATTAATGACTTCCCATTCTATATTCACGAAGATGCAAAGCTGGTACTTTTTGCCGATGATACAAGTATAGCTATCACACCCAACAGACAAGAATTAAATGGTGAAATTGTAAACGATGTTTTTCAGAAAATCATTAAGTGGTTCTCTGCAAGTGGGCTCTCATTAAACTTTGACAAAACGCAGCATATACAGGTCCACACAGTAAATGGAATGACACCGTTAATAAATATAGACTTCGATCAGAAATCGGTAGCTAAGGTAGAATATTCAAAATTTCTAGGTGTATGCATTGATGAGGGGTTGAACTGGAAAAAACACACTGAGGATCTGGTGAAACGTTTGAGTTCAGCTACTTATGCTATTAGGGTCATTGCAAATTTTGGCGATATGCATCCGAGTAAATTCGCTTACCACGCCTATTTTCATTCTCTGCTTTCGTATGGCATCATATCCTGGGGTAACTCATCATTGAGTAAAAGAGTGTTCATTGCACAAAAGCGTGTAATCAGAATAATTGCTGGAGCTCATCCAAGATCATCCTGCAGACACTTATTTAAAAGAGCTAGAGATCTTCACTGTAGCCTCGCAATATATATATTCACTTATGAAACTTGTTATTAACAATCCGAATGAATTCAAAAGTAATAGCAGTGTACATGGCTACAACACTAGGAGAAAGGATGATCTTCACTACTCAAGGTTAAATGTAACTTTGGCTCAGAAGGGGGTAAATTATGCTGCCACAAAAGTCTTTGGTCACTTACTTAATAGCATCAAAAGTCTGACAGATAGCCATATAGCATTTAAAAGGAAATTAAAAGAATTTCTTAATGGCAACTCCTTCTGCTCATTAGATGAGATTTTGGATGTAGTAAGTGGGTAATTTCACCAACCCCCACAAAAAAAATTAAAAATATTAAGTGTCATGTAATATATTGTATAATGTAATATCTTATATAGACACCTTTTATTAACCTGACACGTTCCACATCATTACGAAGTGTCGTATTGGATTGGATTGGATAGTTTGGGGGAAGAGACCAAACAGCGAGGTCATCGGTCTCATCGGGTTAGGGAAGAACAGGGAAGGAAGTCGGCCGTGTCCTTTCAAAGGAACCATCCCGGCATTTGCCTGGAGCGATTTAGGGAAATCACGGAAAACCTAAATCAGGATGGCTAGACTCAGGATTGAACCGTCGTCCTCCCGAATGCGAGTCCAGTGTGCCTACCACTGCGCCACCTCGCTCAGTGAAGTGTTGTATTCATGATCTATGGAACAAATACTAATCTAATCTAATCTAATCTAATCTTCGTCCCAAGAAGTTGAAGAGCCCGCCATCTATTCAACTTGTTATTTGACTTCCAGACCAGTTGGGAGACACTCGAGTACACGACCTATAGTCCTGATCTCATCCCATGCGATTACCACGCCATCGCTCCCTTCTGTTAAGACCTTGAAAAGTCAACGATTTCTGTCGGACGAGGACGTGTAGCAGGTAGTTATGGACTTCTTCAAGCAGAAGGTATGTTGTTTTAGCTAACACTTATCTTCAACCCGGTGTGTTGGTGGGATGGCTTCCTCAATGCTCGCGGCGATTTTGCCTGATCGGCATACCGATTCTGGGCTGTACGGCCTTTGAGCAGAAACTTTTTGATCGTCTGACATGCATACACTCTTGGAAATTGAAATAAGAACACCGTGAATTCATTGTCCCAGGAAGGGGAAACTTTATTGACACATTCCTGGGGTCAGATACATCACATGATCACACTGACAGAACCACAGGCACATAGACACAGGCAACAGAGCATGCACAATGTCGGCACTAGTGCAGTGTATATCCACCTTTCGCAGCAATCCAGGCTGCTATTCTCCCATGGAGACGATCGTAGAGATGCTGGATGTAGTCCTGTGGAACGGCTTGCCATGCCATTTCCACCTGGCGCCTCACTTGGACCAGCGTTCGTGCTGGACGTGCAGACCGCATGAGACGACGCTTCATCCAGTCCCAAACATGCTCAATGGGGGACAGATCCGGAGATCTTGCTGGCCAGGGTAGTTGACTTACACCTTCTAGAGCACGTTGGGTGGCACGGGATACATGCGGACGTGCATTGTCCTGTTGGAACAGCAAGTTCCCTTGCCGGTCTAGGAATGGTAGAACGATGGGTTCGATGACGGTTTGGATGTACCGTGCACTATTCAGTGTCCCCTCGACGATCACCAGTGGTGTACGGCCAGTGTAGGAGATCGCTCCCCACACCATGATGCCGGGTGTTGGCCCTGTGTGCCTCGGTCGTATGCAGTCCTGATTGTGGCGCTCACCTGCACGGCGCCAAACACGCATACGACCATCATTGGCACCAAGGCAGAAGCGACTCTCATCGCTGAAGACGACACGTCTCCATTCGTCCCTCCATTCACGCCTGTCGCGACACCACTGGAGGCGGGCTGCACGATGTTGGGGCGTGAGCGGAAGACGGCCTAACGGTGTGCGGGACCGTAGCCCAGCTTCATGGAGACGGTTGCGAATGGTCCTCGCCGATACCCCAAGAGCAACAGTGTCCCTAATTTGCTGGGAAGTGGCGGTGCGGTCCCCTACGGCACTGCGTAGGATCCTACGGTCTTGGCGTGCATCCGTGCATCGCTGCGGTCCGGTCCCAGGTCGACGGGCACGTGCACCTTCCGCCGACCACTGGCGACAACATCGATGTACTGTGGAGACCTCACGCCCCACGTGTTGAGCAATTCGGCGGTACGTCCACCCGGCCTCCCGCATGCCCACTATACGCCCTCGCTCAAAGTCCGTCAACTGCACATACGGTTCACGTCCACGCTGTCGCGGCATGCTACCAGTGTTAAAGACTGCGATGGAGCTCCGTATGCCACGGCAAACTGGCTGACACTGACGGCGGCGGTGCACAAATGCTGCGCAGCTAGCGCCATTCGACGGCCAACACCGCGGTTCCTGGTGTGTCCGCTGTGCCGTGCGTGTGATCATTGCTTGTACAGCCCTCTCGCAGTGTCCGGAGCAAGTATGGTGGGTCTGACACACCGGTGTCAATGTGTTCTTTTTTCCATTTCCAGGAGTGTATGTGATTCAACTGAAGTTTACGTTCTGCATAATCACGATCTTATTTTTTAGTTGCTGCCATCTTCTTAATGTTCGTTTGTTTAGATAATCTATTGTAAAAAGCCACATTTGCTTCAATACAATGTTTTCACAGCTCACATTACGCCAGCATTAGGAAGAAGAACAAACACCAGACTGAACCAATAATTTCTTCTATGACAAATATTGCAGTGTACAGCTTTCATCTAGACTTGTGCGAGGCTTTAGTGTCGGTTGATGCACCATGGGACGTGCAACACAACACCACGTTTTAAGGGCTTCCTGCAATAAACCAGGTGAGTTGACTTTGTGCAAAAATTATTTGAAACAGATATATGAAAAGGATATTGCTGGCATTAAAACATAAATTTGCGACCACTGTATTTGGCTTTCAGTCACCAAGACTACTGACATCTGTGGTAGATCTTTTTCAGCGTGCAAAAATGTACGAGAGACAGTAAAAAAAACTTCAAATTATGCAACTTACAAATGTGGTTCATTGTGTACTGTAGTACCAAAATGTAACATAAGATCTCTTGTTAGTTGTTGCGTTAGGCCATGGGTTGTGCTCATACACAGATACACATTTCAAGTGTATGTTTTTATGTGAGTGACGTACGAAGAAGTTTTTCTATAAAAGATGTACCATTACACTATTATGAAAAGAGAAAATAGTAGTAGCACCATTAAATTTCTCAACTGCTAGTGAATTTTTGCGACTTTAGATATAGAGAATAATTACTTGTTTATTTTCCGCAAAGACCTAAAATGCCTGTGTCAAAAATATTATGCCTGTAAAATGTGTTAATATCAGAGTTCACTATTTTTTCATTAAAGGACTCCAAATCGGCACAAATATTTCCCAAGAAGATAAACTGCTGAAATCAATTTTATAACAACCTAATAATCCAGGTCCTTGTCATTCGCAATGGTTGCTGCTTAGCATCGGTCCCAAGCCAGTCTCACAACAATGAAAATATGACGCGACGTGAGGTTGCCGCTGTTTAGCGATCGTCTGCTTCGAGAGCTGAAGATATTCGGACGTGTACCGGTGTTGTTCGAAAGGAATACAGTGATTTAAAAGTTTGCTGCAAATCTTTGCAAACATAAGTTAAAAAAGACTTTGGAAGATGGTTAACTGTTGAAGAAAAGCAGACTTGTGACATTAAAGCGAATGGAGGTAAGTGACCAATCCATTTTCAGTCACCAACACACGTCCAAGCTAAAATCTTATACTGTAGAAACAACTTCAAAAGCTACTGCTGCTAAATGCTGAATGTCCTAATCAGAGTAAGATTCAGCGTGAATCCGAGCAACACCAAAAATATTTCGGAGGTTTTTACGACTATTTTCTGAGTATTTTGACATGGGAGGTTCGTGTGAATCGTGCATCACTCTGCGTCTACAGTTATTCTCCGCAGGTCACTTTATGGTGTATGGCGGAGAGTGCTTCAGCATTCCGGCCTTTCCTCTTGTACTTGCACATGGTGCGTGGGAAGGTCTCCTGAAAGCAAACCATAATAAATGCTCTAATTGCTCTGATTTCTGAGTCGTTAGCATTTCGTGAGACCTCTATTGGAGCAATTAATATGTTGCCCGACTCTCTTCGGCATGTACGCTCTGGGAATTTCTATTGCAACCTCTTCGTGATGCACAACGGCCTCTTGTGGCATCTGCGACTGCAGTATTTATACGAGGTGCATTCAAGTTCTAAGACCTCCGATTTTTTTCTCCGGACTGGAAAGAGATAGAAACATGCGCATTGTTTTAAAATGAGGCCGCGTTCATTGTCTATATGTCCCAGAGATGGCAGCACCATACGGCAGAAGGAATTTTACCGCCAGCGGCGAGAATGAGAACTATTTTAAATACTTAAAATGGCGACGTTTTCCTTACTTGAAGAGCGTGCAATCATTAGTTTTCTGAATTTGCGTGGTGTGAAACCAATTGAAATTCATCGATAGTTGAAGGAGACATGTGGTGATGGAGTTATGGATGTGCCGAAAGTGCGTTCGTGGGCGCGACAGTTTAATGAAGGAAGAACATCGTGTGACAACAAACCAAAACAACCTCGGGCTCGCACAAGCTGGTGTGACGACATGATCGAGAAAGTGGAGAGAATTGTTTTGGGGGATCGCCGAATGACAGTTGAACAGATCGCCTCCAGAGTTGGCATTTCTGTGGGTTCTGTGCACACAATCCTGCATGACGACCTGAAAATGCGAAAAGTGTCATCCAGGTGGGTGCCACGAATGCTGACGGATGACCACATGGCTGCCCGTGTGGCATGTTGCCAAACAATGTTGATGCGCAACGACAGCATGAATGGGACTTTATTTTCGTCGGTTGTGACAATGGATGAGACGTGGATGCCATTTTTCAATCCAGAAACAAAGCGCCAGTCAGCTCAATGGAAGCACACAGATTCACCGCCACCAAAAAAATTTCGGGTAACCGCCAGTGCTGAAAAAATTATGGTGTCCGTGTTCTGGGACAGCGAGGGCGTAATCCTTACCCATTGCGTTCCAAAGGGCACTACGGTAACAGGTGCATCCTACGAAAATGTTTTGAAGAACAAATTCCTTCCAGCACTGCAACAAAAACGTCCGGGAAGGGCTGCGCGTGTGCTGTTTCACGCACCCGCAATTCGAGCTAACGTTACGCAAGAGTTTCTTCGTGATAACAACTTTGAAGTGATTCCTCATGCTCCATACTCACCTGACCTGGCTCCTAGTGACTTTTGGCTTTTTCCAACAATGAAAGACACTCTCCGTGGCCGCACATTCACCAGCCGTGCTGCTATTGCCTCAGCGATTTTCCAGTGGTCAAAACATACTCCTAAAGAAGCCTTCACCGCTGCCATGGAATCATGGCGTCAGCGTTGTGAAAAATGTGTGCGTCTGCAGGGCGATTACGTCGAGAAGTAATGCCAGTTTCATCGATTTCGGGTGAGTAGTTAATTAGAAAAGAAATCGGAGGCCTTAGAACTTGAATGCACCTCGTAGATTTCCCTAGGTCACTTTGAGTGAATCCCAGCCTGACATCTTCTCTTAGAATTGAATTTATGTGATCATTTCACTTTAGATCATTTCGGACGGTTAACCATACGTATTTTACCGAAGTTGAAGTTCTCAGGGATTTATCGCCAATAGCAGTATTCGAACAGTAATGGTTTTCTTCGCTATTTATACGCAATGTGTTATAATCCACTTAGTTTTTAGGGTCCTGCCGTCTCTGCATTACTAATCCTCCAAGATATTTCAGCATTTCGCTCACAGTCTTCTGACGTTGCACCCTTCCAACAACAACTAGCAGAAACGTCTGCATGTAGCCTCATTGAGTTTCTGACGGTATCCACCGAGACCTTCAAGATCTCTGTTTGTAGAAGACTCTTTTACAGAAGTTTTTCTCCAAATACATCCTCATCCGTGTGCATAAAACATGTTCCACAATTCTACAACAGACTGCCGTCAGTAACATAATGCTGTAGTTAAGTGCATCATGTACCCGAAGACACCTCTTGAATACAGGAATGACCTGCACTTCTTTTCCGATCGCTTGGTACCCTCAGTTGCTCCAGCGACCTACGATAAACAGGTACTTGAAAGAGTGCGAGTAATCTGTGTAGAATGTCGAACTATCTCGCGCAGCCACAATGTGTTCCCTCTGATGAGCGATTTCATGGTTCAAATGGGTCTACGCACTATGGGACTTAACATCTGAGGTCATCAGTCCCCTAGACTTAGAACTACTTATACCTAACTAACCTAAGGACATCACACACATCCATGCCCGAGGCGGGATTCGAACCTGCGACCGTAGCAGCAGCGCGATTCCGGACTGAAGCGCCTAAAACGCCTTGGCCACAGCGGCCGGCCGATTTCAGTTGATTTCCTGTTTCGTGACCACTTGTTTCAAAACTAGCACTTTGGCGTTTGCACGATGATTGAAAGGAGCAAGCGTTGTACGAACTTTCTTGGTCAAACTTTCTCGGAAAATCAAGTACAGCAAAAGGGCCTACTCTTTGTCGCCTCCTATTTCCGGGCCAGTATGGTTAACGCAGGGGCTAGTTAGAATCAATGATTCTGAAATCGTTATAGGCACTGAAAGCTGGCTAAACCCGGAGATAAGCACAACGGAAATTTTTGCGAAGAACCTAACGGTATTCCGAAAGGATAGGCTAAACACGGTTGGCGGTGACGTGTTTGTTGCTGTTAGAAGTAGTTTATTTTGCCGCGAAATTGAAGTAGATAGTTCCTGTAAGTTAGTATGGGCAGAGGTCATTGTTTGCAACCGGAATAAAATAATAATGGGATCCTTTTACCGATCTCCCAATTCAGATGATACAGTTGCTGAAGGTTCTAAGAAAGCTTGAGTTTGATTTCAAAGACGTACAGGACTCATACGATTATAGTTGGTGGTGACTTTAATTTACCCTCGATATGTTGGCGAAAATACATGTTTAATTCCGGAGGTACACTTACAACATCATCCGAAATTGTGCTAAAAGCACTCTCTGAAAATTATTTCGAGCAATTAGTTCATGAGCCAACGCGAATAGTAAACGGCTGTGAAAACACACTTTACCTCTTAGCAACAAATTTGTTGCCAAATGTAGACTCAGTGATACACCAGTAAAATGTTCGCTGTAATGTTATACGGAAATAAATAATCTCTTTCTGTGTAGTGTATGGTATATTAGCATTTTAAAGTACGTTCGAAACACATTCCATTTCAAAATTAATGACGACGACAGCAAGTTTAGTTAATTTTCTGAGCTAGAAAAAAATAAAATTTGTTTGTAGCGTATATCCTTCGCGAGGACTGAGGAAGATATTTGTGAATCCCTATGATACAACAAAACAGGAGCACTTGTTGGAATGGGAAACATCAATTTCACAAGGTTTTCCACTAAAGAGTTTTGAAGTGTTTTGAAGTAATTGTAGGATAACAAACAGTTGCTTATGCCTCCTTCTTCTGTATTCTGACAGTCGCAGAAACGGTTATCCTTGAGACCTACAGAATGTAGGGGGGGGGGGGGGGGCAGGTTGAACTACGGTTGATTAGTAGCAAGTTAGTTGTCAGCTTCCTGTTCGTCTGAAATTTTCGATGACAGGAGAACCTTCTTACTACTGGTCGGATCGCAGAGTCCCATTGACTTTACAGCCAGTTTGTGCAGCCACAACTGGAAATCGGAGGATGGTAGACTGACGCTCATCACACAGCCAGAACCGTTGGCATTCTTCGCAAGCTTTTCTATTTTGTCGTCTAAACCAAACATACATGATCTAGGGCTCACATGAAGGAGATTCTCATGCCTGTTCGTTAATTTTTCAGTGCTTCTCGTAAAATTCCAGATACCTGAATATTCATTTTAATGTTACATTTTCGAATTTTAATAAATTCGAACACTTTTTTTGAGTCCGAGACTACCCCAGATTCTGGAGCCTCGCGTAAAACCAAATATCAGGGCCTCTCGAATTGCAATCGTTTCTGTAGTAAAAACTGAACAACATTGTCGCAGACTAAGTTCCTCGGAATACTTCAGCTACGGGAGAAGTAATACGGATGTTACTGCTGCAGTCTCTTGAAGTCGAAAGCAATCAGTATAAACGTGAACAAAGCGCGTCGGTATAGATTAATGTAGGTAATGAAACTTGAACTCATTGTGCCAAAGCAATTATTCATAATACTGTAATAGTGAACATCAAAGTTTCCCGACTGATGGAATGGATTTCTAACTGGCTGTACGGATGTATCTGTTTGAACCCAACTGTAGATGCTGTGTAATTAGCCAAATGCTTGCACTAGTTGAGGGCAAAGACTACACATCTCCAATGTACGCCTCGTGAGCAGAAGACTTTCTCATCTCTCGTAGGAGGGTGACTAGTCTGTTATTGGACTGCCATCCCCCTTGGCTATTAAAAGGGCTCGCCAAGTACTGACGTCTAGCAGACAGCGGAGTTTCAACAACTTCTCCTAGTGAAACATTCGTGGAAGTTGATCGCGTGGCTCCAAGGCATACAAACCGGCACCCGAATCGTACTAAGTCAGACTTACGAAGTGCACCTTTAGCAACACTATGATATAAGGAGCATTCTAATCGATGATACAGCGGATTATGAGAATGTTACGGTCTGCACACCATCAAGTTCCAGCTGCAGGTCTCATTGTATTAATGCTGTATTGTCTTTTCTTGGGTACAGAAAGGCTGGAGAGAACTACAGAAAATTTCTTAGTCTAACTGTTATCTCGTTGGCATTCATCCAGCCGCTGAACGGGTAAATGGCTAAAGTCAGGCATAGAGATCTGGCATTTAAGTGTAGAAAAAAAGGCTTAAATCAGTTGCGTACTGGAGAGTTTCAACTTCTGGCGCAATGATGTTGTTCATGTCTCATTCGTATATAAAACACAGAATAATGCAGCGATTTGAACACTGAGGGAGTCCTCTTGAGTCTGTATGAGTAATTTGTTTTTGGAATCTTTCACGCATTTGGAAAGGTTCGAACACCAAACGAAATAATATTGCCTGTTGCTGAAAGCTCGAAAAATTTCAGAGAGCAGAGTGAAAAAAACTGCCTAGGTTTCTTTCATTCTTTGATATCTAAAATAGTTTTCTTCATCATAGTCGCACTGAACGTGTAGCATTGCTCGAAGTTCATAACGCATTATTTGCTCTTACGTCAGAAAAAAGATACGGCTATTAAAGCAGACTTCACAGTTTCAAGAGATTTTTCCAACAAACCGAGATTAAGGTCAAGTACTTGTCGGAGCCAGTCCACAAAAAAATTTCAACTTTGTGATTGCTATTTGGTCCACGTTTGAGGCGGCGTCATTGCTGGAGTTATGTAGAAGCTCTGGATCACGCGTCTTGTGATTTTGTTTGACCTTCGCAGGTGCTACACAGCATCTTGTGCTGTGCGTGTCTTCCCTGCAGGAAGAAGACAAAGAAAACAAAGAACCTTATCTGCAGCGCTACACAAGTAGAAAACAGTGAAAGAAAGTCCTTGATTCTGGAATAATGGACCTGGACATGGTGAGGAACTCCAAGATGTGTCAAAAACGCCACAATGACCTTAAAGCATTATTGAAATTGTTAATAATGCTTACTCTAGTAGCATACTCTGCTCTTTAACTTCCCGGATTTTTTCAATATTCCAACTATTTGTTTTCGTTTTCTGCTTTATATTAAATCTTAAATTAGACTTAACAAACATACACACATGTTCGATGTCTATGTCTAATTCTGGAGAACTGTTGTTAGACTTTATTTGATACCTATACCCTCTCAACACTAATATAAATTCGATAAGATGGTTGTTATTATCACATTGAAATTTCCAGGTGCAGTTCCTTCGATTATGCACTTCAAAGACTGTGTTTGTTGTATAATGTCATGTTCATTTGAACACTCAAGTTGACGCTCTCGCTTTTTGTTGGTGATTCACAGTCCAGATCTCTCTGCTCTCTGTCATTCACGGTCACTTGCCACTAGAGATTCAAATCTCACGTTATGATTATATTATGCCGTTAGGAATCGATTATATTTTCACTGCTAATAAACCTATATTTAAGGAAGGTGTGGGTATTATCTAGCAGAAAATTTTTTCTTATAACAGGAGAAATAATAACAGTTAAAGAATTCTGCTTAAAAAATAAGGGGTTTATTATTAACAATGGCAAATGATATTATGTCATTTCACTATTATTATTAATTTCCGTAGCAATATTATCATAAATATACGTTTTAAATGGATTTCGTGTTGAATATATTTGGCGAAAGTTGCCCATGAACATTACTGTATACAGGCGTTACATATTCACTGATCAGGCAAGACACGGTATGTCCACCCTTGGCATGGATAACAGCGGCGATGTGTTGTTGCATGGAACCAATGAGGCCTTGATAGGTCACTGGAGGGAGAGTCACCTAATTCTCTTATATTCCGGGGAGCGGGCGATGAATTCTGTCGCCACGTTTAATCACATCCGATTGTGATCGATCGCGTTCAGATCTGGAGGTTTGTGGGGCCAGCACATCAATTGGAACCCTCAACTGTGTTCCTCAAATCACTCTATCACACTTTAGTCCTCGTGACATGGCGCATTACTTGTTGAAAGATGTCACTGGCGTCGGGAAACATGATCACCATGAAGGGGTGTACGTGGTCAACAACCAGTGTAAGATACTCCTTGGCTGTCATAGTGCCTTGCACGAGCTCCTCCACTGAACCCAAGGATTACCATGTGAATGTTCCCCAGAGCATAGTGAAGATGCCAGCTTATCTCCGTCCCGCAGTACATGTGTCAAGGAGATGTTCTCCTGTAAGATAACGGATTCACGTCCGCCCATCGGCCTGATGAAGAAGGTGTTAGGATTCATCAGACCATGAAATGCTTTGTCACTGCGCCAACGTCCAGTGCCGATAGTCACGTGCCCATTTCAGTGGTAGTTGCCGATGTCGTGTGTTAATACTGACGCTTGCATGCGTCGTTGCCTGTGGAGACCCATTGTTAGGAGTGTTCGGTGCACTGTGTGAAAAGACGCACTTGCACTCTGCGCAGCTTTAAAGTCTGATGTTAGTTCCTCTACAGTTTCCCGTCTGTCGTGTTTTACCAGTCCGCCCAGCCAACGGCGTCCGACATCTGTAATGAGGGGTGGCCGCCCATCCCCACGACGTCTGGACGTGGTTTTACCTTGATTTCGCCACGTGTTGAGGACACCTACCATAGCATTTCTCGAACGCCAGATAAGTCGTGCAGTTTCCAAAGTGCTCGTGCCGAGCGTCCGAGTCATAACAATCTGCCCTCGGTCAAACCGAGACAGATCGCGCGCCTTCTCCATTCTATACAAGAACAGCACTCTCACTGATAGTACATGCACTGTGCGTGTGTCTGACTAGTAGTCATTCCTCACCAGGTGACGCCGCTATCGACTGGATCGGTTTATATCGATAGTAAGTCGGTGGTCATAATGTTCTGTCTGATCGGTGTATATGACTTGTACTATACTAAGAACTAAATAAAAGAGCATCAGGTACGTAATACCATAACTGAGAACAGACAGTACATCACGTTCTTAGATAATCAGTCTCTGCACTAACTCATATTTACGTTCTTGGGCTAATATTGTCATGATTGTGAACCTATTATACCCAGCGCAGGCTAAGGTCCGCGTATTTAATTGTAGTCTTTAGATACACCCACCCCTGTCCCCTTCATATACTTCCTAAAATTGGAACTATACTATTGAATAAAATGTTCTCGGGTTTCTAACCGCATCAATTGCTTAAAACTACACGAGCTTTCGGCCAAGCACTCCTTGGCCATTGTCAAGTGGTATGACCGCCAGTGGGCTGTTGGTGCGCACTTATATACGCTAGCTGCCGGCTGTGACGTCACTGGTGGCCGTGACATTGCCATATATGGGCATATTTTGAGTCTGCGTTCGATGTGCCCTCTCCAACCGCGCGATCACTGGATACCACGCAGCGCTGAGCTGCAAGCCACCGTCTCTATTCAGGGTGTTTGCGGTAATTTTTATTTCAATAGCTTCCTTTCTTAAACTGTCGCAGAGGCCGTTAGTGCGAGACACGACAGAGGTATCGTCAAATCTTACGTGGTGACGGTTTTCTAACGCATGCTCAGCTAACGCAGATTTCTCTGGATAGCGTAGGCGATAATACCTCTCGTGTTCTTTCCCGCGTTGTTCCACAGTGCGCACTGTTTGTCCGATGTACTTCTGTCCACACTCACAAAGTATTTCGTAGACTCCAGGTGTTCTGAGACCTACTGCGTCTTTAACTGGTCTCAGTAATTGACGGATTTTCGTTGGAGGCCTAAAGATTGATTTGATGTGTCTTTTCAACAGGTGGCTTATCTTGCCCGACGCAGAGCCACAGAATGGCAACAAAGCAAGTTTCTTTTCCTGCTCTTCGTCGTTGGTCTTATTCTGATATTTCCCAGAAATCATTTCTTTCACTTGATGGGCGCTGTAGCCATTATTCCTGAAAACCTTGCGTAGGTGGCTCAGTTCATGGGGAAGGTTATCGTCGTCTGATATTACTCTTGCACGATGCACCAATGTTTGTAATGCTGTGTGCTTCTGTGTTGGATGATGGCTGGTGGCTGGTGGCTGGTAGAACTATACTATTTCCTTTTGGCGAAGTTGGATTTATATTAACTCATCAGATTTCCTAATGACTCTTCGCCACATAAAATTATTTTAGCCTTTTCGTTCTATGTCCATCTTCTTACCTACTTTCATAGCTCTCATAAGATTACCTTCTAAAGAACAGCGTATGTGAGCCGTGAGACTTGCAATCTGCCACTCATTTATCTACTTTCATGACTCTCATAAAATTACTTCTAAATAACTATATATTTGAACCATGAGCTTTATGATTTGCTTAGTGTAGTGTGATATTAGTTTAGGGTTGTGAGTCAATTTCCTTTTCTTCATTTTTATGTGTATTTACCAGCTGAGAATACGGCGACGCCCAGGTATTTATTTATCCCAATATTCTATTAGAAAGGAAAGAAATATACACCTTTTCTCCCTCCTCTCTTCCACCTGCTTCCTCACATACTATTTGTTTCCAATTTGACCGCTCCCCTTCACCAGCTCCCTCATGCCCACCACCCCTACTCCCCTTGCCTCTATCCGTCTACTTCTACCACTTCTCTCTGCTCATCTTCTCTTTCCACCTCTCTCTGTCCATCTACTTGTCCAGTCTTACTCCGTTCACTTTCTCCTCCCTCACTATGTTCATGTATTCCTCCCCCTTTCTCTCTGTTCGTCTTTCCCTATCTCCCTGTCCAACACACCTGCCCCTCCTGTCTAAATGGCTCTGAGCACTATGCGACTTAACTTCTGAGGTCATCAGAAGTTAGAACTAATTAAACTTAACTAACCTAAGGACATCACACACATCCATGCCCGAGACAGGATTCGAACCTGCGACCGTAGCGCTCTCTCGGCTCCAGACTGTAGCGCCTAGAACCGCACGGCCACTCCGGCCAGCCCCTCCTGTCTCACTTTCATATTCATCTCCCCCGCACTCTGGCCATCTTCTCTGCCATGTCCCGATGTCCAACTCCTCCTTTCCCTCTCCGACTGTCCATCTCTTCATCGCCCCTCTCTCGGTCTCACCTGCATGTATACCCCCTGGAAAACATTCTGACACACGCAGAAAATGCCAGGCCTGCAGGGAAATCTAGCTGTCAATGGTTAACAAACAATTTTGAAACACACCACGCACCCTAAGGGAGCTGGGAATCACTTATCCTATAGTACTGCTTCCTGGGCAATACAGTAAATGGTATGTGTACAAATATTGGTTGAAATTGATCCAGTGGTTTAGGAGGAGACGCAGAATATACCCACACATACATACATCCGCTTGTATATATGTATGTGATATGATATCTGCTAATAGTATGATATTCATCCTGAGTCAATGATTATGAATGCATATTACCTACCGTTATCCAACCCTCGCCGATTGTGAGTAGCGGAAGGTCTGTTCCAAAAATAGGTATAACAGACACAGAAAATGAATGACAATCGCAACATGTTGTGGGGAAAGCAAACCAAAGACTGATAAATATTGGCAGAAAGGAATGAGATTTCCACTCTGCAGCGGAGTGTGCGCTGATATGTAACTTCCTGGCAGATTAAAACTGTGTGCCGGACCGAGACTCGAATTCGGGACCTTTGCCTTTCGCGGGCAAGTGCTCTACTAGTGTGTCCGGCACACAGTTTTAATCTGCCAGAAAGTTTCATTGGCAGAACACTCAAAAAATGCAATAAGTCTCCTAAATAGAGTGTTTTTACTATGCTTGTCCGCCCTCTTCTGGAGTGTTGTTGTCCAACGTGAGATTCGCGTCCGACGAGATTGACGGAGACCACCAAAGAAGTTCAAAGAAGACAACTCATTTTGAATCATCGCGAAGTATGGGAGAGAATGGCACGGATATGATACGCGATTTGGGATAGCGATGATTAAAACAAAGGCGTTTTTCGATGCGACAGTATCTTCCGATGAAATTTCAATCACCAAGTTTCTCCTCAGAGCGTGAAAATATTCCTCCCACATAGGGAGGAATGACCACCACACTAAAATAAGAGAAATCAGAAGCCTCACGGAAAGATTTAAGTGTTCGTTTTCCCGCGTGCTGTTAGAGAGTGGAACGCTAGAAATATAGCTCGAAGGTGATGCGGTGAACCGTCTGCAAGTCACTAATTATGAATTTCAGAGTAGGCATGTACATGTAGATGAATACTCGAAAACAGAAGCAAGAAACGAATGCGAACAGAATGTCACAGCAAATAGAATACATTTTCCCTCTTTCTTCTGTTATGTTGATAGTTTCCTTCTGTATCCATTTGCAGGTAAACGAGATTTATGAGAACACATTGCACACTCATACCAATGGGGACTGCAGTGATACAGGCTCTTCCATTCATTCACACACAGTGAACGGAGACTTCATTGAGGACACATGCCAACTTCATGGGGGAAGGATATGTCTCATATCAGCAATATACACTATGTGATCAAAAGTATCCGGACACCTGGCTGAAAATGACTTACAAGTCCGTGTTGCCCCTTCATCGGTAATGCTGGAATTCACTATGGTGCTGGCCCACCTTTAGCCTTAATGACAACTTCCACTCTCGCAGGCATACGTCCAATCAGGTGCTGTAAGGTTTCTTGAGGAATGACAACCCATTCTTCATGGAGTGCTGCACTGAGGAGAGGTATCGATGTCGGTCGGTGAGGCCTGCCCCGAAGTCGGCGTTCCAAAACATCCCAAAGGTGTTCTATGATTCAGGTGAGGACTCTGTGCAGGTCAACATATTTTAGTACACATATCTGTTACGTTCTGGAAAAAAAAATATTGTGAGGTGAGGACCACCAGCCACCTATTGTGGTGGGGAGTGACAGCGTGGAGCGAGAAGAGGGAAGGAGGAGATGGATATATAGGGAGGGGGAAGCAGGAGATGGAAACTGGCAGGGGGAGGAGGCAATGGACAGAGGGAGGTGGAGAAGGAAATGGACAGAGGTAGGAGAGAGGAGATGGACAGCGGAAGGAAAGAGGAAGAGAAAGACAGTGACAGTGGAGACGAGATGGGTGGAGGGAGGGGAGAATAAGTGGACAGAGAAAGGGGAAGGAGAAAATGGCATGAGCAATGGAAGAGGAGAACATCGACCAATAGAGGGATGGAATAAGACAGAGGAGGGATTAGGATGTGGAATGAGAGGGGGGAGCAAGACATGGATAGAGGGGGATGGAGTACATAGATAGACAGGGGAGCAGAGAGAAAAGACGGGCAAATGGATAGAGAGAGGGGGAAGGAGTAGATGGATGGAGAGATTTGTGGGAGGAGATAGACAGAGTGAAGGGCAGAAAGAGATGGACAGAGAGGAAGGCAGGGGGGATGGGGGGGGGGGGAGGGTTTCACAACCCCCAACGAATAATACGTCCGAGAAGGCGACGTCGCAACGAACGTCGACCGTAGAAACAAGAAGAGCGCTTCTGCGATTCCGTGTGCTTGGTTACAAGTACGCTGCATTCTTCCTTTAGAAACCGTCATGGAAGATAATTGTGAGTACCTTAATAATAGAATCCAAAGTGACCAATAGAAACAAGTTGTTGTTGTTGTGGTCTTCAGTCCTGAGACTGGTTTGATGCAGCTCTCCATGCTACTCTATCCTGTGCAAGCTTCTTCATCTACCAGTACCTACTGCAACCTTCATCCTTCCGAATCTGCTTGGTGTATTCATCTCTTGGTCTCCCTCTACGATTTTTACCCTCCACGCTGCCCTCCAATACTAAATTGGTGATCCCTCGATGCCTCAGAACATGTCCTACCAACCGATCCCTTCTTCTTGTCAAGTTGTGCCACAAGCTTCTCTTCTACCCAATCCTACGCAACACCTACTCATTAGTTATGTGATCTACCCATCTAATCTTCAGCATTCTTCTGTAACACCACATTTTGAAAGCTTCTATTCTCTTCTTGTCTAAACTATTCATCGTCCATGTTTCACTTCCATACATGGCTACACTCCATACAAATACTTTCAGAAACGACTTCCTGACACTTAAATCTCGATGTTAAGAAATTTCTCTTCCTCAGAAACGCTTTCCTTGCTGTTGCCAGTCTACATTTTATATCCTCTCTACCTCGACTATCATCAGTTATTTTGCGCCCCAAATAGCAAAACTCCTTTACAACTTTCAGTGTCTCATTTCCTAATCTAATTCCCTCAGCATCACCCGACTTTATTCGACTACATTCCATTATCCTCGTTTTGCTTTTGTTGATGTTCATCTTATATCCTCCCTTCAAGACACTATCCATTCCGTTCAACTGCTCTTCCAAGTCCTTTGCTGTCTCTGACAGAATTACAATGTCATCGGCGAACCTCAAGGTTTTTATTTCTTCTCCATGGATTTTAATACCCACTCCAAATTTTTATTTTGTTTCCTTCACTGCTTGCTCAATATACAGATTGAATAACATCGGTGAGAGGCTACAACCCTGTCTCACTCCCTTCCCAACCACTGCTTCCCTTTCGTGACCCTCGACTCTTATGACTGCCATCTGCCTTCTGAACAAATTGTAAATAGCCTTTCGCTCCCTATATTGTACCCCTGCCACCTTCAGAATTTGAAAGAGAGTGTTCCAGTCAACATTGTCAAAAGCTGTCTCTAAGTCTACAAATGCTAGAAACGTAGGTTCGCCTTTTCTTAATCTAGCTTCTAAGATAAGACGTAGGGTCAGTATTGCCTCACGTGTTCCAGTATTTCTACGGAATCCGAACTTATCTTCCCCAAGGTGGCTTCTACTAGTTTTTCCATCCATCTGTAAAGAATTCGCGTTAGTACACTCCTGGAAATTGAAATAAGAACACCGTGAATTCATTGTCCCAGGAAGGGGAAACTTTATTGACACATTCCTGGGGTCAGATACATCACATGATCACACTGACAGAACCACAGGCACATAGACACAGGCAACAGAGCATGAACAATGTCGGCACTAGTACAGTGTATATCCACCTTTCGCAGCAATGCAGGCTGCTATTCTCCCATGGAGACGATCGTAGAGATGCTGGATGTAGTCCTGTGGAACGGCTTGCCATGCCATTTCCACCTGGCGCCTCAGTTGGACCAGCGTTCGTGCTGGACGTGCAGACCGCGTGAGACGACGCTTCATCCAGTCCCAAACATGCTCAATGGGGGACAGATCCGGAGATCTTGCTGCCCAGGGTAGTTGACTTACACCTTCTAGAGCACGTTGGGTGGCACGGGATACATGCGGACGTGCATTGTTCTGTTGGAACAGCAAGTTCCCTTGCCGGTCTAGGAATGGTAGAACGATGGGTTCGATGACGGTTTGGATGTACCGTGCACTATTCAGTGTCCCCTCGACGATCACCAGTGGTGTACGGCCAGTGTAGGAGATCGCTCCCCACACCATGATGCCGGGTGTTGGCCCTGTGTGCCTCGGTCGTATGCAGTCATGATTGTGGCGCTCACCTGCACGGCGCCAAACACGCATACGACCATCATTGGCACCAAGGCAGAAGCGACTCTTATCGCTGAAGACGACACGTCTCCATTCGTCCCTCCATTCACGCCTGTCGCGACACCACTGGAGGCGGGTTGCACGATGTTGGGGCGTGAGCGGAAGACAGCCTAACGGTGTGCGGGACCGTAGCCAAGCTTCATGGAGACGGTTGCGAATTGTCCTCGCCGATACCCCAGGAGCAACAGTGTCCCTAATTTGCTGGGAAGTGGCGGTGCGGTCCCCTACGGCACTGCGTAGGATCCTACGGTCTTGGCGTGCATCCGTGCGTCGCTGCGGTCCGGTCCCAGGTCGACGGGCACGTGCACCTTCCGCCGACCACTGGCGACAACATCGATGTACTGTGGAGACCTCACGCCCCACGTGTTGAGCAATTCGGCGGCACGTCCACCCGGCCTCCCGCATGCCCACTATACGCCCTCGCTCAAAGTCCGTCAGCTGCACATACGGTTCACGTCCACGCTGTCGCGGCATGCTACCAGTGTTAAAGACTGCGATGGAGCTCCGTATGCCACGGCAAACTGGCTGACACTGACGGCGGCGGTGCACAAATGCTGCGCAGCTAGCGCCATTCGACGGCCAACACCGCGGTTCCTGGTGTGTCCGCTGTGCCGTGCGTGTGATCATTGCTTATACAGCCCTCTCGCAGTGTCCGGAGCAAGTAGGGTGGGTCTGACACACCGGTGTCAATGTGTTCTTTTTTCCATTTCCAGGAGTGTATTTTGCAGCTGTGACTTATTAAACTGATAGTTCGGTAATGTTCACATCTGTCAACACCTGCTTTCTTTGGGATTGGAATTATTATATTCTTCTTGAAGTCTGAGGGTATTTCGCCTGTCTCATACATCTTGCTCACCAGATGGTAGAGTTTTATCAGGACGGGCTCTCCCAAGGCCGGCAGTAGTTCTAATGGAATGTTATCTACTCCCAGGGCCTTGTTTCGACTCAGGTCTTTCAGTGCTCTGTCAAACTCTTCACGCAGTATCATATCTACCATTTCATCTTCATCTACATCCTCTTCCATTTCCATAATATTGTCCTCAAGTACATCGCCCTTGTGTAGACCCTCTATATACTCCTTCCACCTTTATGCTTTCCCTTCTTTGCTTAGAACTGGGTTTCCATCTGAGCTCTTGATATTCATACAAGTGGTTCTCTTTTCTCCAAAGGTCTCTTTAATTTTCCTGTAGACAGTATCTATCTTACCCCCAGTGAGATAAGCCTCTACATCCTTACATTTATCCTCTAGCCATCCCTGCTTAGCCATTTTGCACTCCCTGTCGATCTCATTTTTGAGACGTTTGTATTCCTTTTTACCTTCTTCATTTACTGCATTTTTATATTTTCTCCTTTCATCAATTAAATTCAATATTTCTTCTGTTACCCAAGGATTTCTACTAGCCCTCGTCTTTTTACCTAATTGATCCTCAGCTGCCCTCACTACTTCATCCCTCAAAGCTACCCATTCTTCTTCTATTGTATTTCTTTCCCCCATTCCTGCCATTTGTTCCCTTACGGTCTCCATGAAACTCTGTATAACCTCTGGTTTAGCCAGTTTACCCAGGTCCCATCTCCTTAAATTCCCACCTTTTTTGCAGTTTATTCAGCTTTAATCTACAGTTCATAACCAATAGATTTTGGTCAGAGTCCACATCTGCCCCTGGAAATGTCTTACAATCTAAAACCTGCTTCCTAAATCTCTGTCTTACTATTACATAATCTATATGAAATCTGTCATTATCCCCGGCCTTCTTCCAAGTGTACAACCTTCTTTTACGATTCTTGAACCAAGTGTTAGCTATGATTAAGTTGTCCTCTGTGCAAAATTCCACCAGGCAGCTTCCTCTTTCATTTCTTAGCCCCAGTCCATATTCATCTACTACGTTTCCTTCTCTCCCTTTTCCTACTACCGAATTCCAGTCACCCATGACTATTAAATTTTCGTCTCCCTTCACTATCTGAATAATTTCTTTTATTTCGTCATACATTTCTTCAATTTCTTCGTCATCTGCAGAGCTAGTTGGCATTAAAAACAAGTATGATACCGTAAAGAGACTCTTTATCTGCGCTTTGTATGAAAAAGTAAGAGCTAATGGTAGCGTGCATCACTGGTATCGGATAAATGGATGAAAATTTTGATGCACTTCGTTAAAGCGAACCAGCGGTTGCTCATGTTTCACGGTACATTTTCGTGAGGAGATAATACGTAGACCAAACGCCATCCTACGACTATTAAATGTCATCAAGAACTGAATCTAAGTAAAAGCATCATGATATGAAGACGTCAGTATCGAATAGCAAACTGTTACCAGGAATATGGAATTTGCTTTCTCGGCTCACGACAGCAGAAAGCTCCCAAATGTTGAATTACTTAATGAAGGAATGGGGCATTGGGTGAATTACCTTTTGTCTCAGCTTAAACCAGATCTGCTTGACGACTTGAAATGTCCTGATGGCGTTGCTTGCAGCAGCATTTATTTTGACGTTATTCGAGCTAAGCTTAGCTGTGAAGGTGTGAGTCAAGGGTGGAACCAAACACGGATGCTTGTACATCACAGGCTCTTTCCTAACCACATATGTCACACAGCGAGACGCAAATGTCGAAACACGACGTCCGAAGATAGTGAACCGGCGCAATGTCAAGTTTGTAGGCTTACTTTGCTGATGAAAGCCTCACCTGTGACCCAGACAAGCATTATGTGATACCAGTTTCAGCATCAAAAATGTAATCCGTACAAACGTGTCATTCAGCAACAGTGACCGTGCGAATAGTTTCGGAGTTGCCATGATCTACCAAAAGACAGGATATTTCCTCACAAAAAGGACAATGACTCTTTCAGTCAATGCGTATCCCTACGTAGTATCTGTGATAAGACTATAAAATCATCGTCAACTCGTTAACACATGCGCTCTTAAGGAGACGTAGCACGAGTGATAGTTTACATTAGTGCTTAAAGGGTACCGTTGACGCATAATAGAAAAATGATCTTTGGAAATTCTGAGCAAATCGAAAGTATTGTGGAATGATGCCCTCTGGAACCTATCTACTGGCTAATCGTTCGTCTGGTATCCATCACAACGCTCCTTCTGTTTATTAGTAGGGTAAATTTGATTGAAAGCTGTGGCGCCTGCGATTACTTGCTAGTTTTTCCATCTGATAACATCGCTACATTAATCATTTTTTAGCAATATCTGTGTTTCATTGGTAATTGTTATTGTATCTTTATAGTTCCAGCACCTCCGCAGAGGTGCAAATGCCATATAACAGAACAATTATTAAAAAGAATAACGATGTAAATAGGGAGAAATGGGTCGAATATTGTGAGCGTGACTAATTAAAAAGAAAGAGACCATTAATAACTTTAGAGCAACTGTACAGTTTCAGAAACTAATACAGCGCGCGATGAATCTGAATGTATTATACACGGCAATATTTATTCCATCAAATTTATCAGGACATTTAATTTATATGTTATTAATGAGATATTTAATTAGTTTAATTCGGTAGATGATTTAGGGTAGTGTTATTGGGATTAACGTATATTTTCATTAGCAAGCTTTCATGTTTGCATTTATTTACATAATTGACTATGTACGTAGTGTACATATCTATGCATACACATGTACTGTTGTAATTAGTAGACAAAACGTCAACACAGACATTACGCACACATCGGGCCACCACTAATGCATTATGTTTTTAGAACATGAGTCTCTTCTTCACGAGCTAATCTTTTTATATCAGTATGTTTACCACACTGAAAGGCGATAATTGCTTAACCCTCAAATGCATGGTGTTGCATATCTGCAACATTGATTATAAAACTGTTTTGTGCGCCTCCAGTGGGAATGTTGTGAACTAATATGTGTTTAACAGATGCACCAGTGTGTGTAGAAAGTGCCTGTGGTGTTAGTTGTGTCAAGGTTGGCTGCAGTATGAACATGTATTAACTTCTTTGCTTGTGCTTGTAGTAAATCGTGGTGTTCAAATATCGCGTTTTTTGAAATTGTGTTTTCCATATTAAGAGCCACTTTTGAAAGGAGAAAAAATCACACCAACTAAGACAGGTGTGTAGAAACATATTAAGCACAAAAAAATTGCGCAAACTATCCGAATTTGAATTATAAATAACAATGGCCGTATGTTGCATATGTGCAACATCGCGTGAAAGCTGAAAAACTATGTCGCTGTGACCATTTTATGTTCTTGTGACTTTTGCAAGAATATTTTTAATCACTTATCTTTTATGGCAATTGGACATTATTGTATACGGTATTGTAGGTGCTATGGTATCTAACTGTTGGTCATTGACTTTTAGGTTGTGGATCGATTGTTCAATCACAGTTGTATTTTGAAGAAAAATATTTCTCCAGAAGAAGTAAGACAGCTACTAGATTTACCTTCTGGCGGTGATGATGATTACTTAAATGACTTCAGTAGTTGCAGTGATGATGATCCTTCAGTAAATCCAAATGATTTATTTGGTAATGGCAGTTCTGACAGTGATTACTCAGCTGAAGATAGAACAGAAACTGTTGACTTATCCCATGTATTCCCAAGTACTCCACAAAGGGTGGATAATGGTCATGTTTCTCACTCTGTTGCGCCACTAACTGATCATAATTATGACAAAAGTATTGATTCTTCACAAAACCAATCACAGACGTTTTGTTCAAGGATCAAAAGAAGTTCAAGGGAAACTTAGATTATTCTGAAGAAATAAAAAGTTTGAAAAACACCATATCAGTTTTTCAAATATTTTTTCAAAGATGAACTGTTTCAAAAAATAAAAGATGAAAGTATGCTATATATTTCACAAAATCTTCCAACTAAAGTCTTTCAAATAACATCATCTGATGTGAAAAAATATATTGGGATCTACTTATTGACATCTGTTACCAATGGTAGCAACATTCGAGAGTTTTGGAATGATGTAATTGGAAATGATTGGGTAAAGAAGACTATGTCTTTGAATACATTTGAAAAAATTCGAGCACATCTGTATTTTAATGATAATTCTAAACAGATTCCTAAAGGTGAGCCAGGGTATGATAAATTGTATAAAATCAGGCCAATTATTGAATATCTGATGGAAAGCTTTTCATCAGTTAGAATGGACGAGTGTTTGTCACTCGATGAACAAATGTGTGCAACAAAATTGAAACACAGTCTTTAACAATATATTCAAATCAAACCTCATAAATGGGGCCACAAGTTGTTTATTCTTTCCTCAACCACAGGATTTGCCTACAGATTTGAGATCTTCACTGGACAAGAGAACAATCCTGCCAGTAATTACCAGCAGAACCAGATTTGGGTGCAAGCTCAAATGTTGTTGTCAGACTTGTGAGGCACATTCCGAAACATTTCAATCATAAAATTTATTTTGACAACTGTTATACATCAGTACCTGTTATGGTGTATTTGCATAAACAGGGCATATTGTCTCCAGGGACAGTCCGAAAAAACCGAATTCCTGATCGCAAATTACCAGCAGAGAAGAAGCTAAGTAAGCTGCCCATAGGTACATCAGAAGAATTTATAGCCATTGTGGATGGAGTGGACGTCTCTTCTGTGATATGGAAGGACAACAAATGTGTGACTCTTCTGTCAACATTTACAGGCAAATTGCCAGAAAGTAAAGTAAGATGCTGTGAACGAAGTTTAAGAGCCCACAAGGAAGCTGACTGTCCTGAAATTGTGACAGTGTATAACAAACACACGGGAGGAGTAGACCTTATGGACAGTCATTTGGGTTGTCATACCATTAAGTCAAATCCAAGAAGTGGTATTTCAGACTGTTTTACCACTTACTTGATCTTGCAGTTATAAATGCCTGGATCCTTTACAAGGAAATACTACTGATGAAGAGACTATCTGAAAAACCCTTGCATCAGAAGCAATTCGGGCTTGAGTTGGTACAATGTCTTTGTGGTCTAGGAAGATGTGGACCAAAGAGGGGTAGACCAAGTAATGAAATTCAGAATCAACTGGAGGCAAGAAAGAAGTGTTCCAGGGCTGTTGTCCCACCACAAGATGTCCGAAGTGACTCCACTGATCATTGGCCTACGTGGAATACAAAAAGAAATAGATGCAAATTTCCAGCATGCACAGGGTATACATTCATTACTTGCAGTAAATGTAATGCATACCTTTGTTTCAACAAGGACAAGAACTGCTACACTAATTTCCATGGAAACGAGTTATACTCTTCGCTTTTGCAAAAAATTAATCATAATTCATTCACTATGGTACCGTTCCCATAATGTGTTAAATATATTTTCTTAAATAGATACAATGATGTTTGGATATGTATATAGGTTGATTTTCAATAAACAAATAAGAAACAACTATTTAAAAAAATGATGTCTTTTTATTATGTATTTTGTGGAATACCGACTGACTACTGTATATATACACGCGATGTTGCATATATGCAACATCTCAAAAAAGTGCTTTTTTTGGAAAACTAGTGACACAGTAATTTTTGAACTATTCTTCCCTATGATTGTACCACTCATTGAACACGAAAAAAAATTTTTTTTGAAAGATTAAAAAATTCATGCATTTAAGGGTTAATATATTGTAAACTTTGCATTTACACACAAGTTTTGCTTCCAAGTGGCTGGTTAACTATTCTTGCATTCCTTAGCAGTAGCCCCATTAACATGCTTCTAATCCTGTTGGGCATGTTCCGTTAAAAACTTATCTCACCTTTTCAGTCTTTTACGTCTTATTTCTCTAGTTTATTTGATTTCTTAATTCATAACAGCCACTTACAGCACCATATAACTTATTCTTTAAACTTTACACCTACGGACGATCTACGTTATATAAAATCTGTTCAAGCGTGTTAAGCCGAATCTCTAGAATATTACTGTTTGTTAGCTATATGCCATCCTGTGTGAGTCAGTAAGGGTAAAAAAAAAAAATAAATAAATAAAAAACACCCACGGTTTATGGAGTATGGATGCTTCAGAGAGAAGAGGGAGCCAGAATATCCGTCCATCTTCGAGATCTTTCCCTGTCAACCGACTCCAGGTCCTGCCTCTCGCATCGACAAAGGAGAGAAGAATATGGACGATACAAGCAAAGACGATCGTGCAGAGGTGAGCCAACATCAGTACTACCATGTACGCATTCCAGAATTAGTAACTCTCCCACACAACTCTCATTTTTACGCGTAGAACCAAGTAAGGAACGCGATTTATTGTAATCCATTAATACTAAACAGCACTGGGTACAATATCCCCAAGTAAACGTAACGTGTGACACACTTACATTGTCGACCGCAGTGGTCTAGCGGTTCTGGGCGCGCAGTCCGGAACCGCGCGACTGCTACGGTCGCAGGTTCGAATCCTGCCTCGGGCATGGATGTGTGTGCTGTCCTTAGGTTAGTTAGGTTTAAGTAGTTCTAAGTTCTAGGGGACTGATGACCACAGTAGTTAAGTCCCATAGTGCTCAGAGCCATGTGAACCATTTGAACCACACTTACATTACTGTGGAAAGTAAACTTTCGTCGTAAAATTTCCATGGATTTTGGAATATACCACTCATTTCATATATAAGTTAAAAATACGTGTTAACGGGACATTTAGTCTTCCATGATCTCACATGGGCGTCCGACATGCTACCCTAAGTCTCCAGTGCACGGTGGACGACCATACTGAGTGTTGGTTTGAAAACCTGAGCATAAGACAAAGCGCTGCTATAAACTGCAATAGGCATGTGCTGTCAGTAATAAGAAGGTGAAAGCCGACTCTAATTTTTATTCAGTAGTTGGAGAAACATGTACTCGACGCCAACGCCATTTAATGTGGATTACAGTTCCAGTATTTGTGGCCATTATCTAGGCGGCATGCAGAAGAAGGTTTAGAAACATGAATAATAGTTGATAAGAAAATAAGTAACCAGAACAAACCACACGAAGGTATAACAGAGAGTTGTACTTCGTGAGGGCTCTTAAGCAAAAGTTCCCGATGTTGTGTAGTCTCCCAGAATCGGCATTCGAGGTACATTTGGCGGCGTTATAGAGCTTTACATCTATATTCACGTGACGATGAGAGGATGAAGTGAAAGAAATTATGGTGGTAACAGAGTGTAATAAATATAAATGTAGGTTCTCGTTAGCAAATTTCCTTCTTTGAAATTACCTGCGTAATTTACAACGTACTTGCTGTACATATACAGTGCTGTACTGTCGCAATTAGCAAACGAAGAAGCTTCACAAACGTTATATACGAAACGGACCACAGACAATGCAATTTTTTTTTTGTTCATAAGTCTGTTAACTTTTTTCAACTGTCTTCATGTGCTAATCATTTTATATCTTCCTGTGTACCAAATGTGCATGGGCAACAATCTGCTTTTATGTACTTAATTTTGCAAGTCTTCACATTTTTTCTCTTTCAAGTGAATGGTTCATTATTCCTGGCTGCCTTGTAATTAGTCGCGTCAACCAACACTTATTCTGTTAACTGTGTCCCATTAAAACATTCTGTCGCCTTTTCATAGGTGTGCCTCTCAGTTCTCTACCTGTGTTTTATATATTAATTTCTGACAAACGTCTGTAGCATCGCATTTCACATTATTTACACACATCAAAAACAGTTTTGCATCACCCCAGTTCCCAGAACTCCTGAAGATAGACGCGGACTGTGGATATTGTATCACAGACACAATCCCTTTGACTGTTGAGAGATGTCACTAAACCTGCCCAAAGATGTAAGCAACCATGCATGAGCAGCGCCTGTTAGACGGAGAGGGTCCGACAGCCGATCACTTCCAGTCATTCCACCAGGAATGAGGTACAAGGCTCGTGTTATTTGTAGTTCAACACTGCGTAGACGGTAAGTACCACAGTTCGATCGCGTCTGCATTGTTACTTTGTGCCAGGAAGGGCTCTCAACAAGGAAGTGTCCAGGCTTCTTGGAATGAACCAAAGCGATATTGTTCGGACATGGAGGAGATACAGAGAGACAGGAACTGCCGATGACATGCCTTGTTCAGGCCGCCCAAGGGCTACTACTGCAGTGGATGACCGCTACCGTTGGATTATGGCTCGGAGGAACCCCGACAGCAACGCCACCATGTTGAATAATGCTTTTCGTGCAGCCACAGGACGTGGTGTTACGACTCAAACTGTGCGCAATAGGCTGCATGATGCGCAACTTCACTCCCGACGTCCACGGCGAGGTCCATCTTTGCAACCACGACACCATGCAGCGCGGTACAGATGGGCCCAGCAACATGCTGGATGAGCTGCTCAGGACTGACATCACGTTCTCTTCACCGATAAGAGTCGCATATGCCTTCAACCAGACAATCGTTGGAGTCGTGTTTGGAGGCAACCCGGTCAGGCTGAATGTCTTAGACACACTGTTCAGCGAGTGCAACAAGGTGGAGATTCCCTGCTGTTTTGGGGTGGCATTATGTGGGGCCCACGTACTCCGCTGGTGGTCATGTAAGGCGCCGTAGCGGCTGTACGATAAGTGAATGCCATCGTCCGACCGATAGTGCAACCATATCGGCATCATATTGGCAAGGCATTCGCCTTCATGGACAACAATTCAAGCCCCCATCGTGGACATCTTGTGGATGACTTCCTTCAGGATAACGACATCGCTCGACTAGAGTGGCCAGCATGTTCTCCAGGCATGAACCCTATCGAACATGCCTGGGACAGACTAAAAAGGGCTGTTTATGGATGACGTGACCTGTCAACCACTGTAAAGCATCTACGCCGAATCGCCGTTGAGGAGTGGGACAATCTGGAGCAGCCCCCGTGCCTTGATGAACTTGTGGATAGTATGCCACGACGAATACAGGCATGCAACAATGCAAGAGGACGTGCCACTGGGTATTAGAGGTCCCAGTTTATACAACAATCTGGACCACCACCTCTGATGGTCTCGCAGTATGGTGCTACAACATGCAATTTGTGGTTTTCATGAGCACTAAAAAGGGCGGAAATTGTGTTTATGTTGATCTCTATTCCAATTTTCTGTACAGGTTCCAGAAATCTCGGAACCGAGGTGATGCAAAACTTTTTGTGATGTGTGTATTATTTACGGTCTGCTTAATTAATATACAGTCTATTTATCAAATCTAAGTTAGACATATGCCATCCTAGCTGAATAAGAGATGGTAAAATCAAACCATCCACAGGGCCTTGTTGTTGAAGGCATCAAGATGAGAAAGGAGGCCGAAGAAATACCACCGTCTGATGTCCACGAGCGCAAACAGACTACACAGCGTCGCAATCGGTGCAAGGGACGTGAGAAGAAACTGGTCGCTCCGCCGCAGGGGGACACCGCTAAGGTAAGTCAGTATCATTATTTCCATGAAGAGTAAGCAGGAGGAAACGGACAGACTGGTTGAGAGCGAAGAAAGAGCAGCTTCCAGGACGTAAGGACGAATTTGGATTTTGCGCCATTTTGTCATATGATGGTTGGTAGCCGTGGTTTATTCATGTTTATTATCTGCGATCCTTCCCATTAATAGCTTGATAGTTTTTGTGTTTTGAGCGTTGTTGTCTGATGTTTATTTTCGTCATGGGGCAGCTGACAACTGAGTAGCGTATCCAACTGATAAAAAGTTATTACAAAATCGGTAAAAGTCCAACGGCAAAGGAAGATTGAGACCACTGGATCTGTTTAAAACTTCAAGAAAACAAGGCGGTTGCGTTCTGTCCGAACAGAAGAAAACATTGCTGTGGTGCATGACAATGTGACCGTAAGCCCCAAAAAATCGATTCGCTGACGAGTTAAACAATTGAATTTATCAGAAAGTTCACTGCATGAAATCCTTTCAAAAGATCTGAAAATGCACGTGTAGAAGATTAAACTTACACAAGAGAAGATCATGGAGAGAGCCATCAGTTTGCTCAAAGGGTCTTGGCTCGACAAGCGGAGAACGAGAACTTCACAAAAAGAATAATTTTATCAGATGAGGCGCACTTCCACCTCGTCGATAAGCAGAACGGCTGAATCTGGGGTGAAGAAAATCCGTGAGTGACTGTGGAAGATGAGATGCATCCACAACAGGCAACTATGTGGTGTAGATTTTGGGCAGGAGCAGTGACCGGTCCGTTCTTTTTTTGAAAATAATGAGGAGGCTGCCGTTACTGTGAGCAGAAATCGTTACCGAAACATGGCTCCTGATTGGTTTTTCCCTCTTATTGATGAAAATGAGACTTTGGTTGCAACAAGATGGTGCGCCATGTCACACACCCTGTGAAAGGATTGCTCTGCTGAATGAAACGTTTACTGAAAAAAGTATCTCTTTGCGTGGCAACAAGGAATGCCCTGCCAGATCATCTGATCTTACGCCTTGTGACTTTTTTTGTAAGGATCTTTGGACTTGAAAGTGTACGTGAATAAACTGCAAACAATAAAGCAATTGAAGGATGAAATTAAGGTTAATAACGGCTTCCCACCAGTTGTTTGTAAAAGCGTCACCGAGAACTTCAGTGAACGCATTCCTCATTGCCGAGCGGCCTTGGGTGCTGGTATGGAGGATATAATTTTTCATACATAAATGGGAGAAGTTACTTAATGTACTTGTTAAATAAGAACATTGCATTTTCAATAAATTTTCTATATATTATAGCAATTTAATATTCGTCCCTACTTCCCGGCCACACACTGCTTCTTGAACTGTACGCATTGCAGAATCAGCCACTCTGCCAGATCATATCTACCGAGAATTTCTGACACTCCAGACATGCCTCCTCGGCTGTAAATTCAGGAAGGGGAGTTTAAGAGATTCACTTTATTACAGTCAAATAATACATTGGTTACAAGACAGTGACGTATATATCTTGCGTCGTACGGATAATTATTACTGTGGGATAGTAACGTTCGATGCTGCAAAATAGCCACAGGTTCGGAATATAACACTCGTGTGAAACACTGTAGCTTCTAACAGCTTCATGTCCACAAGTTATAGACCTGCAGCTGTGTGAGTCATAACCACCTTTGATTACTACCAGTCGGAGACAAATATGTACATCAGTACTGCAGGCTCCAGGCGTTAGTGTAAGACTAGCAAACGACTTCCAGTTTCGACGAAGTCATTACAGATGTAGCTCGTGTTCGAAGTGTGCAAAGACGGGAAATGAAACCGTTTGGCTCATTTCAAACGCAAGAGTGAGGATAACGCTTTTAAGTGATTCATGGAAACTCTGAGAACCTCAGTTCGATTTGCCTACTGAATTTGACAATCACATACCGATGTCGAGTAGTGCGCTTTAACCAAATCCCCCTTTCGTCTGGTTGCAGTTTCTTGTGAAAATGCCGTCTTTGTTCAGCTTGTCTCTTACAGAGACAGTGCAAGAGTTGAGCTGCTCCACTGACTGGCTCAGCAAAGGGTGAGCTTAAATAACTCTAGCTGCAATTTTACTTCTTTAGCTATTTTCTAACAATGACAGAAGTTAGCGACATACTACCCACAAACCGTTGGATCGTAGACTCGTCCACTCAGTTCCAGACTGAACGGAAAAACTAGTGCGAGGAAATATCACATCAAACATAATACTGCCATTTACGTAAATATTTGAATAAGTGATAAGACGTAAACCTGACATATACATAAATATCTGTACAAGTGATATGACCCCAACCTACTAGCGGAACTGAGCACCTCGTTATGATCCACAGGCATGACACCACAAGCTGAAAGTCAATGACGCTGCAGATACCCTCAAATACACGATATGAAGCAGTACGCAACCGATAAAGTGCTCGGAAATAATTACAACAAACCAGCAATTTATGCCTGCGAGAAAGTAACGACTCATCTAACGTAGATGGTAGAAACGGAATATCATAGCAGAACACTTGCTAAGAATTGCTCAAAGTTAATCAGATGTCGTATACATTCCAACTGAATTAATGAAATTCTATATGACTGACACAAATGGCATAGCGAGAACAACTTTAAATTTCGTAAAACAGACCTGCACATGAAGAGTATCCAGTTACACTTTCGTGCAGTCTTTTCTGGTCAGTTACACTCGCATCAGAAATTCTTCCCGTTATGAGATAAGCGAGACTTCGCAAATACATAATTTATCCAGACTATTTGTGTGAAACAGTATTAAGAGCAGTCGGCAGAGCACATACGATATCAATCGCACAAATCGTGAAAGTGTTACTGTCCCGTACGGGAGCTAACCAAGGCTGGCCCAGGTGTCGCGGAGCAGGTTCTGACAGAGTTATTGCAGGAACCTAACCGAATGTCATCCCATCTGTGTGTTCACTTCATCCATGATCAGCGTTAATACTGATATTTTAGCACCTAAAGATACTAAGATCAAGGACAACGCACACGGGTACAAAGGGTTGCAACATAATACGTATGAAATGATAAAATTATACTGCATTAATATTATTGTAGAGGCTCTGATACTATAAAAGAACATCGTGAAAAACTAATATTATGTGTCACTAAATACTTTTAGTGTAAGGAGTAATGTATTATCAGGATAACTGACGTATGGATAGTTAACAACTCCACATGATTTATTTTTAATTGAAACTAATAGTTTGGCACAAGATTCAGCGTAGCAATATAAACATTTACGTATTCGTAAGGAAGCTCCCTTTCTGAAGTTACGACTAAACCTTTGACGCACCCTAGTGGATGTCAGAAACATCTGTACCAGGTGATCTTACCGAAATCGCTTCCTATAGGATTACATGACTTTAATTAATGGTACTGGACAACGGAAACTTAATAAATCGAATTTACTTTAAGAAAATTTTGGTCCTAACTTATGTGGAGACACGGATTTTATAAGACCATAAAATAGGTAGTTTATGAAACTATGGAATGAAACAATGGTCACTATAAGACGTTGTATATTACACTGCGCTACAGACGTCATTTTAAAGACGAGTGCACAGGGCGGAAAACTATTATGTTCATTAAGTATTAATTTCGGTTACAGAGTAATTAAAATATCAGTACCTTGGCCAAGACTGGTTAAAGAGTTTGGGGAAACAACCAGGTTCACGAAAGACGCACAATACTTGCCGAATATAAAATCAGAAGTAATCATGCTTGCACCCACTACCTTGATTGAGAACATGTTGCGCTCGATATTGTCAGTAAACTCACTTGAACTGAAAAGGTGAATGTTATAATGTCCATCGGAAATTTCAAATGACAGAGCACAGCAACCAGTCGTCCTTTTCTTTCAGGTTTTATTAGGCATATCTAGATTTCGGAAGGTGTCTAGCCATTATCAACGCAATATTTTATGGTATCAATGCATGTCCTAGTATGTCAGTCACCTGTTGTTCAGGCTTCTGTCGCAGTTCGTTCAAGACGTATTTTATTTATGATGATGATGATCAATCGGAAATCTTTACATACTTCCTATAATCCGGTCAGTGAACGCCGCTGTCGCTCAGCATACTTATCGTTAACCGCTGCCCGTGGGCGGCCGCTGTAGTGGCTGCACCACTCTGTCATCTGACCTGCACTGAAGGCTGCTCTCCCTGAGAGCCGAGAGTCTGTGGGCCTCTCTCAACTGATGTTCCACTAGAAAGTCTCTGATGGAAGTACGCGGTGACCATTATTGAACTATATGAAATTAAATCATCATTACTTCTGAACGGTTTGCGTTAGGACGTTCAAACTGCATGGTTGGCCGTGGAGTATGGTGGGAATTAATGTGGTTTGGTTCAGCGACGAAGCCCACTCTCATTTCTATGTGTTCGTCAATAAGCAACACTGGTGCATTTGGGGGTCTGAGAATCCGCATATCACGATCGAAAAGTCTCTTCAACCTCAACAGCTGACTGCGTGGTGCGCAATGTCCAGTCACGGAAAAATCGGTGCGATATTCCTCGATGGCACGGTGACTACTGAACGACAAATGAAGGTTTCGGAAGACGATTTCAAATGGTTCAAATGGCTCTGAGTACCATGGGACTTAATTTCTGAGGTCATAAGTCCCCGAGAACTTACAACTACTTAAACCTAACTAACCTAAGGACATCATATACATCCATGTCCGAGGCAGGATTCGAACCTGAGACGGTAGCGGTCGCGCGGTACAGACTGTAGCGCATAGAACCGCTCGGCCTCCACGGCCGGCGATGATTTCATCCCCATTATCCAAAGTGACCCTGATTTTGACAAGATGTGGTTCATGCAAGACGGAGCTCGACCCCATCGAAGCGGGAGAGTGTTTGATGCCCTGGAGTAGCACTCTGGGGACTGCATAATGGCTCTGGGGTACCCAGAAACCAGTGGCATGGACCTCGATTGGCCGCCATATTCTCCGGATCTGAACACATACGACTCCTTTTTGCGGGGCTATATTAAAAACAAGGTGTACATTAATAACCCCAAAACCATTCCTGACCTGAAAACAGCCATTCGGGAGGTCATTGACAGCATCGATGTTCCGACACTTCAGAGCCTCATGCAGAATTTCGCTGTTCGTCTGCGCCACATTATCGCCAGTGATGGCAGACATATCGAAAATGTCATAACCTAAATCCCAATATCTGTAGTGACGTTTACATGTTGAATAGTATTTGTACGCCGTAGTTTGTAACTAATTTGCGTTTTTTCATATAGTTTAATAATTATCTCCCTGTATGATCTGCAGAGCGCTCTTACTAAGACGCATAAATTTTATCTACTTTTCTGGGTGTGCGCAGTTTTCGATCACCAATAACTGCGATTCTCCTGAATGCCAACCAATCAGCTCGCTTGTAACAGTGCAAAAATCTCCCTTCCATATTCAATTTTAATACAGCCAACCAGTCATGAGGTTCAATGCACCGGATCTCAGAAACAGGCAACTTGTGGCTCCCACCATCTGTTCTACGAGGGTAATCCCAAAAGTAAGGTCTCATATTTTTTATAAGTACATAGACCTGTTTATTTCTACAATGGTTTACATCAGTTTACAGCTTGAACATTTAGCTATTTTTCGACATGATCACCATTTCTGTCGATGCGTTTTTCTAGACGCTGTGGCAGTTTTTGTATGCTCATGTCATACCAGCTTGCCGCCATGCTGTTCAGAAAGTTGTGAACCTTTTCTTTCACCTCGTCGTCGGAGCTGAATCGCTTTTCGGCCAAATGTTCATTTAATCTAGGGAACAGGTGATGGATACTGGGCGCCAAGTCAGGACTATAGGATTGGTGGGTGATTATGTTCCACTGAAACTGTTGCAGGAGAGCAACGGTTTGCCGAGCGATGTGTGGGAGAGCGTTGTCATGGAGAATGTGTACGCCCTTGCTCAACATTCCTCTTCTCCGGTTCTGAATTGTCCGTTTGAGTTTTTCAGAGTGTCAAAGTGACTGTCTGCGTTAATTGTGGTCTCAGCGATTCAGCTCCGACGAAGAGGTGAAAGAAGAGGTTCATAACTTTCTGAACAGCATGGCGGCGAGCTGGTATGACATGGACATACAAAAACTGCCCCAGCGTCTACAAAAATGCATCGACAGAAATGGTGATTATGTCGAAAAAGAGCTAAATGTTCAAGCTGTAAACTGATGTAAACTATTGTAGAAATAAACAGGTCTATGTACTTATAAAAAAATAGGAGACCTTGCTTTTGGGATTACCCTCGTATATCACGTTACAGCCAACCAGGCCTTCTCTCTGTACATACAAGTGAGTTCTGTTCTTTCACTCCAGAATTTATTTACATTCTGCTACGGTAGCTGCTCGTACTGTTTCTTAGCACAGTCAACAACTGTTCAGTTAGCTTCGCACCAGCCTGACATCTCTTGGTACAGAGCGAGGTGGCGTAATGGTTAGCACACTGGACTCGCATTCGGGAGGACGACGGTTCAAACCCGCGTCCGGCCATCCTGATTTAGATTTTCCGTGATTTCAATTAATCTTTCGGGCAAATGCCTGGATGGTTCCTTTGATACGGCACGGTCGATTTTCTTCCCCATCCTCCCTTAATCCGTTAAAACCGATGGCCTTGCTGTTTGGACCTCTCCCCTCAAATCAACCAACCAACCAACCATCTCTTGGTGCCGTGTTGTTAAGCATATAAGATCCAGATGGCCTCTCCTCCCAGTCCACTTCAGAGATCTTATCTTTGCGTCTCCCATGGAGCTCAGTCCACATGCAGTATACTGGACCCACCTTTTACCTGACTGCTCCCACCCCTCTTCTAATGGCGGCGCCTGCCCTCTGAACAGAGCTGCGGCCCTGCTAGCGGACTGATAACGACCCACAATCCCTTGTTCTGGTGGCCTGTGTTCAACAGGCAGTCAGTAGTCGGATTCCTAGCTGCTCGTTTAAACAATCACCCAGATTCAGAAAATAATACAGAAATCTGTTATTAGGTATGACAATCACTGACGTCAGTCTCAACAATACTCAAACTTTTATTTCTTGTTGGAAATTGATTTAGATTTGCTGGGTTTGTGAATCTAACGGAGTTTGATTATGGCACCAGACAGGGTTTACAAAAACGTTCACATAACACTTTGTTTTCTGTTACATGCATACTTTACTACATATTTGGTGTACATAAGTATGTGCTGTACTGTTGTAAGTAATAAAAAAACCTTCACAGACGTTACGTACAGAAGAGACCATGAAAAACGCCTCATGTGATAATCTATCAATTTCATGGCTACTTTCATTCTTCTGCATGAGCTAATCTCTATATATCATCTTGCATATTGTGCACGGCTTAAGTAGTAAATTGCTTCTTATATTCCACTCTCTGCACATCGTCTCAGTTTTTCCTATCAAGCGCTTTCGTAACTATTCATGGATGCGTCAAAAGCAGTCGTGACAACCTACCTCTAAACATTGCCCTTTCATATTTGTATCCCTCAGTTCTCTACCTCACTTAATACCTTGCTTTTTAACTGACATCTTCCTGTAGCCTACATTTAAGGGCTGATAATTTAACGCTTTCGGGACGGAGCGGGTTTCCCCAAAGCGGAGCAATTCGGCGGCGCTGTGCGGGTTCCATATCCCTTAGGTTTCTTTCGTCGCTTACAAAATCTACAGTTTTTGACTTATCCATGTAGTTTTTTTTGTACGTGAAGCTTAAAACACGCTCTTTACTGGCAAACTATTTTCATTATCCATATCGCGCACTTTTCGATGGTTCAAATGGCTCTGAGCACTATGGGACTTAACTTCTGAGGTCATCAGTCCCCTAGAACTTAGAACTACTTAAACCTAACTAACCTGAGGACATCACACACATCCATGCCCGGGGCAGGATTCGAACCTGCGACCGTAGCGGTCGCGCGGTTCCAGACTGAAGCGCCTAGAACCGCTCGGGCACCCTGGCCGGCGATGATTTCATCCCCATTATCCAAAGTGACCCTGATTTCGGCCGGCACAGTTTTTGACTTGGCGGTGGTGTTAAAATAGTTTTCTATTTTATGAAAAATTTGATTTTTTTTTAGTTGAGAGGTGATGCATTGAATTAGACATATTAAAATTAGCTGTTATGGGACGTCCGTGGGAAGAAAAATAAAAAGTCCATTTTGAGCGATGAAAAATTTTATGTATGTCAATAAACTACAAAATTTCATAAAATTTGCTTAAAACAAACTTTACATCTTTGGCATATCGATAGGCAACCATATTTTATAAGTCCTTTCGGTACTTTGCTACTTTGTGATACCTGTTGAAGCACTCAGGCACGTGAAGAGAAGGGTTGAACTGATAAGTTTCGCTAAAAAACGGGGGACTGTTTTCGCCCTCCCGGCTTGGAGCGGTCACTGCAAACGACACAGTGACCCTGTTTTCCGGTGTCTATTCTTGCGATAGCATGGTACAGGCCATCTATACTGTGCAGGCACCATGCTCAGAGCGCGGCCTCTTCCTCGATGGGGTTAGTTGAGCCCTGACGTCGCCCACAAGCTCCTTGACGAGACTCTTCCGAAACTGCGAATGACTCTTTGGTGTCTCTCCTCTTTTCTTTGCTATGATGACATATAGCAAGTAAGCGTTGACGATCCCCACCTGAAATTAGCCAGAACAATTACCCTTTTGTCAAAATAAAAATGTACTAAGTAGGCCAATGCCTATTAGAAAAGTGAATATCGTACCTCGAGTAACCAGAAGAAAATTTTTCCTCCACCATTTGAGGGATTATCTGGAAAAACGGTACGACCCGCAGTAGTGATCGGCTCTGTCTACGGCTCCCATATTTGCCGTGTAGTCACATATCATCGATGGCTTCTGACGCGACAATCGGGCCACGTATACGGACCTCGTGTCCCATAGCGAGTGCCGCATCGGGCCACATACACGGGCTTCGCGTCCCGAAACGGTTAATATATAATCTGTTTAAGAATGCTAAGTGAAATGTCTAAGTTTTATGTATGATGGACATATGCCATCCTAGCTGAGTAAATAATGATAAAATCAAATCACCCACAGGATCTTGTTACTGGGTGCTTCAAGGTGAGTAAGGTGGTAGAAGAAAATCCACCGGTAGAGGTTATAGACGGCCACTTGACTAGACAACACGACATTTGCTCCAAGGAACGAGACATGATACTCGTCCATGCGCCGCAGAAGGGCACCGGAGAGGAAAGTCAGTGTCATTACTTTCATGAAGAGCAAGCGTCAGAATATGGCCCGTCAGTGTGAGAGCGATGAGGAAACAGCTACGTCTCTGATTGAACACACTTCGGAATTAGCAACTTAGCCAGAAGACAACATTCGAGAAAATCTCATTATCCGCACGCATCTCCGTGACCGTAAAATGCAATTGGCCCTCGTGTTTACGAGAAGTAATAACAGACTGATTCACGGTATCAGAATCCAATAATATTATCAGTCATTGGTTAGAAGACCGAAATGTAAATGTAAAGTATTTTTGAGGGAATGTAAAATTCCGTTTTAAAACTATCACGGGTTCGGAAAATATCACTCGTGCTACAGACGGCAGCCGACAACGATTTCGGATCCACCAAATGTAGAACCCCGTCGTGATTGGTCTCAGCGGTTCGAAGGCCGCTACTGTCGAAGACACATCCGTTTACCAAAACTGCACGTACCAGGCAATGGTGTAAGATCAGCAGTTGAATTACAGTTTGCAACAAAGACGTAATCGACATAGAGCAACATTTGCTGTTTTTTTTTTAGGAATACCACCTATGTTTGGCTTTTCTCTTACAGAGATGTGAGACTTCGCCAAAGTATCCGACCCTATCATAGCTGAAAAGTTATATAC
This sequence comes from Schistocerca piceifrons, assembly GCF_021461385.2. Taxonomy (NCBI): domain Eukaryota; kingdom Metazoa; phylum Arthropoda; class Insecta; order Orthoptera; family Acrididae; genus Schistocerca; species Schistocerca piceifrons. The sequence continues at coordinate 483,858,500 of NC_060143.1, read as the reverse complement.
TGGTTGCTAGTGAGGATAAGAACCTCTGGTTTCAGTGGGATAGCAACCAATGTTATCTGCTGCCAAGAATAGTGGAAGTTGTTTAGGTGCTGCTCTATAATGTAAACCTATACCACAGTAGCATACACTCGTCTGGTCAGTCACACGCTAAGCAGTCGCATTAGTCCAAAGAAGTATCACAATCAAAGGCAAAATTTCCTATGCACTTAAATATATAACTAAGTACAGTTACACAGACCTCTTAGCGGAACAGACAAATCAGTGACAACAGTTACAACACTTAAACGATTCTTACCTACAAGAAGGTGACATCCCATCTAACACAGATGGCTGAAATGGAATAATTACTACACCTAGTAAGTTCGCTTGATAACGGTACTTTGGTTTGATCTCTTGAAACAATTAATAAACGATCGTATTATCTTGTAAATGGATTCTCAGTCCAGACTATTAATTTGACTTGATAGTAAGTGCAGTGGCCCAGGTTATGACAAAGTGTTATTGCCTCTCATTGGAGCGAATCATAGGTTGCCCAGGTGTCTCCGCACAGCTTGTGCTAGAGATGTTATGAGGATCAAACTGGAAGGCGTCCCATCTGTATGTCCACATCAGTCTCGAACAACATAATACCTAAGTTTTCGAACCTAAAGATAATTAACTGTGTATTAGCACATCCTTAATGGATGTCCGTATATAAAGTGGAACTCCTTTATTTCGTCGCGGCGAGATCTATTTACGAAATTTCAGTCACCAACTTTCTTTTCCGAATGCGAAAATATTTTGTTGAGCCCAACCTACATAGGTAGGAATGATCATCAAAATAAAATAAGAGAAATCAGAGCTCGAACAGAAAGGTTTAGGTGTTCGTTTTTCCCGCGTGCTGTTCGGGAGTGGAATGGTGGGGAGATAGTATGATTGTGGTTCGATGAACCCTCTGCCAAGCACTTAAATGCGAATTCTACAGACAAAGGCTGCTTTCGAATTTAAACTGTTTAAATTACGGCTGGAACAGTACGAGTAGTAAGGATTATACTCTGTTCTAGACTGAGCAACACGTTTGAGGCAAACCCCCTATATTATGATTCGATGTATTAAAAAGTATTTGCTTTGACACTGCTGTCACGGATTGATAGAAACTTATCTCATGAATGGAAAGCAACAGAGCAGCATGTGAGGGACAGGTCCACTTCTGCCCTTACATGTAGCACGGGCGAACCGTAATCACTCACACCACATACCCCTTTCCGAAAACGTAAAGTTTGTTGCCATTATTTGAACCACTTTTAAAATTTATCAAGATCTAGTTTTCAACAGTTTGGCTATCAGCAGCTCGCCAAACATTTCTGTCTTCGGCCTTCCTCTTAAAGAGGTTATAGATGGTGTAGCTGACATCGTCCATAACATGACTGATGTTTTCTAGTCTCAGCTTGCCCCTTGTGTTCTTCCTTTCTGTTGACCCTTCAATTACCTTCAACGACACCATGATGTCTCAGCAGATGTCTGATACATATGACCCTTCTGTGCTGAATAAGCTTCAAGAGACATGGCTTCTCATCATCCACCCTGCAGAGCACCTGTTGTTTTGACACTGTGCAACAGCACACTATACACAAATATCTTTAAGATACCTTTCCTGAGATGTTTGTGTATGTAATGGGATGTGTAAAAGTTTCTTCTCGTGTTAAAAGCAGACTTTTCCTCGTTTGTTTGGCTTGCAATATCCTTCCTTGATCTTCCGTCTGATGGTGTTTCTACTCCAAAGTATTCGGCCGTCTCCGCTCATTGTTAAGCGAGCACTGGCCGATGGTATTTCGTCTACTCACCAAGATTTTTGTTTTAACTTTATTAGTTTACATGTTAGGAAGATATGAGGCTGACTTTCATCTGCATCTCACTTCTAGCAGTTTCGCATCTTTACTTAAACTTTCATATTTTCAGCAAATCTAACATGGCTATTATCTTGCACTGAATTTTAATTCTTACTGTAGATCCTAGTTTCTCCGTAACTTCGTCTATTGCCCTCTGAACGTATCTTTGAATAAGATGTGAGAAATTCAACAGGCCTATCGTACACCTTATAGAACAGTGGCTTCTTTTTGATGTTATTCACATCTTATCACAGCCACTTTTTTTCTGTAGAATTACTGCAGTACTCTGCTGTCCTTATACATTCTGACACTATCTCTCTCAGCATCTCAAAAATCTGTAGTCACTTTACCCTGTCGAATGCTTTCTCCTAGTCGACGTAGGCAATAAGCGGAGTGTCCTGGGAGAAATGGTGAGTATTCAGAGATATGACAGGAACGATCATTCGAAGCAATAGAGGATAGTAAACATGGGCTCTAAGATCCGTATCTTAAGTGATATAAGCATTTGTTTTGTGGAAGAGACGTGTTTCACAACAGTGAAGCTGGACAAGTGTCCATAGCTTTTACGGTGAGCACTTTACAACCCATGTTTACAGGAAATTTTTTTCATGATTTGGTCCATCCTACGTCTCTCAAAATATAGAAGGCCAAGACGTTTCGGTAGAAGATATTTTATCACAGTATCGAAGATGAAATGCTCATAGCACTTAATGATTTCGTTTTAGAGCCCATGTTTAGTAGACTATTAAGCAGAATAATCATTCCTGTCACGCACCTGAATATTGACCATTCCTCCTAGAAAACTCTGCATGAGTCTTGGCTCTTCCTTAGCCTTGTCTCACGGATTAACCGTAACCCGAGTATTGCTTCTCGTGCGCCTACATCTCTTCTAAAGCCAAACTGCTCGTCCGTAACTTGCACATCTACCCTTTCTTCAATCCACATTACAATGATAGAGGTCAAGATCTGGGTGACATGTGTTATCATTTTGAGGGCGTTACATTGTTCACATTTGTTCGCGGATTCTTTCTTTTACATTGGCGTTGCAAACATTCTTTGAAGTCTATTGGGTGTTCCCCGGTTTAGATATATGATTCGTATGACATGGAACAGTTCTTCATATAGCTGTTGTCTAGCAACCTTGACGAGTTCCGCTAGTTTATCACCATCTCCACTGACTTTTCCATGTTTTAGTTGGTTGGCTGCAAAGTCAGATTCATCGCGCAGGAGATAGATTCCCTCCTCTCCCGGATCGCCTGCCTCCGAGTTCTCCAGTACCTCATCTTCACTGTTTCTTACACACGGCTTTTCAAGGTATAGTTTCCACCTTTCTAGTGTGTCTTCCTGCTCGTATAATAAAAGCCACAAGAGGGTGTAGCAGTTAGCTTGAAATACACTGCAGGGTTCTTGAGAGAAGACTTTCTAGAACTGGAATTTATATTCTTGGTTAACAGGTTTCTCTTTTTTAGGAACCTTTTCTTGCTATTGGCATTCTGATTTTTGCATCTTCTCTGGTTTGGTCTTAATCTGTTGTTTTCGCCCAAGAAGGAAACTCAGTTTTACTACTTGCAGTGTTATATTCTTCCCTGTCAGCTCCAATTCAACTGCATTTTACTGTCCTACCTGTACTTTTGCTGATGTTCAAGACATTACCCATTTCGTTCAATGGTAGTCCAATTAAATTGCCGTATCTGACGGGAACCGTAAGGTCATCAACTAAATTTGAAGTTTTTTTTCCTCCCTGAACCTTAATCCCCTTTTCTATTTTTTGTTTACTGTCTCTACTGGATGCTGAATTGCACAGCACGGGGGAAAGGCTACAAACGTTTCTCACGCCTCAGCTACTGCGTGCCTGTGCGATCCTTATTCCTTTATGCCTGCATTTTGTTTTATGCACAAGTTTTTGATAACCTCTCGCACCCTGTATTTTATCCCTGTTACCCTCAGAAATTGAGTTCCTAGGGTTTTACGTTTACCTTTCTTCAGTCTATCTTATGAGTCCTAGAGTCGGAAATGCCACATTCGTCCCTACATTTCCGCAGGACCTAATTGATCTCATCAAAGGTTCTCTGCTACAACTATCTGCAGTATTGGTGTCAGATTTTTCGTAACCATTCCGTTAACTGTCACATTTGTCAGCATTTGGCCTGTCTGGAAATGTGATTATTACATGCTTTTTAAAGTCTGAGGGTATTTCGCTTCCTTCGCATATCTTCCATATCACGTGGAAAACTCAATAATTTTGAACTACTGTAGTTTACGTCAGTTGCCTTTTTTCAACTTGGGTAGTTTACTGCTCTGTGTAACTCTTTCCGGTGTACCATATTTCACTTCCAATCTTCATCTACTTCCTCTTTCCATAACATTGTTTTCAATTTCGTTTCGTCTGTAGAACCCATCCATAAATTAAATCCAGCTTTCAGACTTCCGTCCTTTTCATCGTATCGGCTATCCAGGTAAACGCTTGATATTTATGCATCTGAATTTCTTTCTTCTAAAGGTTTCCATAATTTTCCCATACGTGGTACCTAACTTTCCGATTGTTACACATGCTTCCATAATTTCGCATTTCTTCTGCTTCCAGCCCTGCTTTAACGTTTTCAGCTACTGCAAAACTTATTTTTAGCTGTGTGTATTCACGTTTGAGGATTCATTTTCTGCTTTCTTTATCTTTTTCTTTATACAATTACAGTTAATATCTGGTGAGGTAGCCAAGAATTCTACTGGAAATAGCCTTTTTGCCCATTTAACTCTCTACTGCTATCCCTCTATTTCAGCTATCCATTCGTCTTCCAATGTAATGTTTCCCCCTTCCTCAGTCAATCGTTTCCTAATATTCACATGAAACAATCAACCACCTGTCGGTTTTAGTCTTATCTAGGACCCATTTCCCGGATTTACTATCTTTTTGTAGTTTTTCCAGTTTCAATAAGCCGTTAACACCCAACAAATTATGGGCAGAGCCCGTAACTGCTCCTAGAAACACGGAGATGTTTAAAATCTGGTTCTCAAATCTGTTCCTTGTTACTACAGAATCGGTCAGAAACTTCCTGATTTTTCGATGTTTCTAACATATATGCAGCCTCCTCTCATAATTTTTAAACCAACTTAAACTAATCGCCATGCAATTCCTTTTTAATCTCTTCTATTCCTTATTTCCCTTCTCTTCATAAACGTACACTGAGTTCTTTCATCTACATCTACATCTACATGGTTACTCTGCAATTCACACTTAAGTGCCTGGCAGAGGGTTCAGCGAACCAGTTTCATATTATTTCTCTACCATTCCACTCTCGAATGGCGCGTGGGAAAAAGGAACACCTAAATCTTTCCGTTCTTGCTCTGATTTCTCTTATTTTATTATGAAGATCATTTCTCCCTACGTAGGTGGGTGTCAACAAAATATTTTCGCATTCGGACGAGAAAGATGGTGATTGAAATTTCGTAAATAGATCTCGCCGCAAAGAAAACCACCTTCTTTCAGTGACTGCCACCCCAACTCGCGTATCATGTCAGTGACACTCTCACCCCTATTCCGCGATAACACGAAACGAGCTGCCCTTCTTTGCACTTTTTCGATGTCCTCCGTCAATCCTACCTGGTAAGGATCCCATACGGCGCAGCAATATTCCTGCAGGGGAAGGACAAGTGTAATGTAGGCTGTCTCTATAGTAAGTTTGTCGCATCTTCTAAGTGTTCTGCCAAAAAAGCGCAGTATTTGTTTCGCCTTCCCCACAATATTATCTGTGTGGTCTTTCCAGTTTAAGTTGCTCGTAATTGTAATTCCTAGGTATTTAGTCGAATTGACATCGCTTAGATTTGTGCGATTTATTGTATACCCAAAATTTATCGGATTTCTTTTAGTACCCATGTGGATGACCTCGCACTTTTCTTTGTTTTGTGCCGATTGCCACTTTTCACACCATACAGAAATTATCTCTAGATCATTTTGTAATTGGAATTTGATCGTCTCATGATTTTACCAGACGGTAAATTACAGCGTCATCTGCAAACAATCTAAGGGGGCTATTCAGATTAAAACCTAGATCATTTATGCAAATCAGGAACAGCAGAGGAACTATGACACTACCTTGCGGGATGTCAGGAATCACTTCTGTTCTGCACGATGATTTACCGTCTATCACTACGAACTGTGACCTCTCTGAGTGAAAATCACGAATCCAGTCACACAACTGAGACGATACTCCATACGCATGCAATCTGATTAATAGTCGCTTGTGAGGAACGGTATCAAAAGCCTTCTGGAAATCAATTAATATGGAATCGATTTGAGGTCCCTTGTCGACAGCACTCATTACTTCATGGGAATAAAGAGCTAGCTGTGTTGCACAAGAACGATACTTTCTGAATCCATGTTGGTTATATATCAATAAGTCATTTTCTTCAAGGTGAGTCATAACGTTCGAGTACAGTATATGCTCCAAAATCCTAGTGAAAATTGAGGTCAGTGATATTCAATGGGCTACTCCTATTTCCTTTCTTGAATATTGGTGTGACCTGTGCTACTTTCCAGTCTTTAGGAACAGACCTTTCGTCAAGTGAGTGGTTGTACATGATTGCTAAGAAATGCGCTATTGTGTCTGCATACTCTGAAGGGAGCCTGACTGGTATGCCTTCTGGACAGGAAGACTTGCCTTTCTTAAGTGATTTGAGTTGTTTTGCAACACCTAAGATATCTACTTTTATGTCACTCATGCTGACAGCTGTTCTGGTTTCGAATTCTGGAATATTTACTACGTCTTCTTTCGTGAAGGAATTATAGAAACCTGTATTTAGTAACTCCGCTTTAGTGACACCATCATCGGTAACATTTCCATCGCTATTGACTGTTTTTTTGCCACTGGAGTACTTTACATACGACCAGAATCTCTTTGGATTTTCTACCATATTTTGAGACAATTAAAATTTCATCTTCTTTTATGCCATGAATAATTCCTTTTCTCTCCTCATACGTACTTTCATAGCTTAATTAACTCTGGAATTGGTATTTTACAGTATTTGTATTAAAGGTATGGGACTAAGTTTTGTCTTTCGCTATGATAATTCGTTCAGTAAGCTGTTCAGCACGATTCTTGTTTTCTTATTCGTAATTAGATCGGCTCCTGAGGAATTTCTCTTCGCTTTCAACGGTTCACATTACCAACACAGAGACGCTACCTTTAATAGCGGTAAATCGCCAGTTAACCGTTCATTCAATCTGCTATCTCTGAAACTACTTAAAATGCTGCTGCACACTTACAGTAACTATATATCAGTCCACCCTATTGCCAGTTACCCTTCGCTATGTTTGCACCTATGGTACCACCATCTGTATGGCTAGACACGGTAGCCATGCCAATTTGCAAGATCGTACATCTACATCTACGTCTACATGGATACTCTGCAAATCACATTTAAGTGCCTGGCAGAGGTTTCATCGAACCACCTTCACAATTCTGTATTATTCCAATATCGAATAGCGCGAGGAAAGAATGAACACCTATATCTTTCCGTATGAGCTCGGATTTCCCTTATTTTATCGTGGTGATCATTTCTCCCTGTGTAGGTCGATGTCAACAAAATATATTCGCATTCCGAGGAGAAAGTTGGTGATTGGTATTTCGTGAGAAGTATCCGTCGCGACGAAAAAGCCTTTCTTTTAATGATGTCCAGCCCTAAGCCAGTATCATTTCTGTGACACTCTCTCCCATATCTGACGATAATACAAAACGTGCTACCTTTCTTTGAACTTTTTCGATGTACTCCGTCAGTCCTATCTGGTAAGCATCCCACACCGCGCAGCAGTATTCTAAAAGAGGACGGACAAGCATAGTGTAGGCAGTCTCCTTAGTAGGTCTGTTACATTTTCTAAGTGTCCTGCCAATAAAACGCAGTCTTTGGTTAGCCTTCCCCACAACATTTTCTATGTGTTCATTCCAATTTCTGTTGTTCGTAATTGTAATACCTAGGTATTTAGTTGAATTTACGGCTTTTACATTAGACTGATTTATTGTGTAACGAGTTCCTTTTAGCACTCATGTGGACGACCTCACACTTTTCGTTATTTAGGGTCAACTGCCACTTTTCGCACCATTCAGATATCTTTCCTAAATAATTTTGCAGTTTGTTTTGATGTTCTGATGACTTTATTAGTCGATAAACGACAGCATCATCTGCAAACAACCGAAGACGGCTGCTCAGATTGTCTCCCTAATCGTTTATATAGATAAGGAACAGCAAAGGGCCTATAACACTACCTTGGGGAACGCGAGAAATCACTTTTGTTTTACTCGATGACTTTCCGTCAAACGCTACGAACTGTGACCTCTCTGACAGGAAATCACAAATTCAGTCACATAACTGAGACGATATTCCATAAGCTCGGAATTTCACTACGAGCCGGTTGTGTGGTACCGTGTCAAAAGCCTTCCGGAAATCCAGAAATACGGAATCGATCTGAAATCCCTTGTCAATAGCACTGAACACTTCATGTGAATAAAGAGCAAGTTGTGTTTCACAGGAACGATGTTTTCTAAACCCATGTGGACTGTGTGTCAACGTAACTTCGAGGTAATTCATACTTCGAGGTAATTCATAATGTTCGAACACAATATTTGTTTTAAAATCCTGCTGCCTGTAATTTAGTGGGTTACTCCTACTACCTTTCTTGAATATTGGTGTGATCTGTGCAACTTTCCAGTCTTTGGGTACGGATCTTTCTTCTAGCGAATGGTTGTATATGATTGTTAAGTATGGAGCTAATGCATCAGCATACTCCGAAAGGAACCTAATTGGTATACAGTCTGGACCAGAAGAATTGCTTTTATTAAATGATTTAAGTTGCTTCACTACTCCGAGGATATTTACTTTTACGTTACTCATGTTGGCAGCTGTTCTCGATTTGAATTCTGGAATATTTACTTCGTACAGAACATATAGATCCATAAAAAGGAGTTCATATCGTTTGGGGGTAGGAGTATGAGATACCACGATCGTTTATGTCTTAGTTGTAGAAAAACAGGGACAATGTACTTTAAAGAAACATCGAAAGTGAGTGTTAAAAGATATCAGATGTGATACAAAAAACAGGTAGATAGAAATCAGCAGTAAAATCTGAAATATTTCTGTAAGAAATCCGTGTCGTCGTATGGAAGAGAGCACAAGCGATAGCGAAGTTATGCACAGCCTTCTCGTCAGGAAATTGAAAGCACTCTTCCGACGCTTCCCACGCCCGGGTTCCCGGGTTCGATTCCCCGCGGGGTCAGAGATTTTCTCTGCCTCGTGATGGCTGGGTGTTGTGTGCTGTCCTTAGGTTAGTTAGGTTTAAGTAGTTCTGAGTTCTAGGGGACTGATGACCATAGATGTTAAGTCCCATAGTGCTCAGAGCCAACCACTCTTCCGAAATGCGGTGTACAGTGGTGAGGCCTTTCGCTTTGTCAGGAAGTAATCAAATAAGGAGCCGGATGAGCACTTCGACTCACCTCATTGGCTGTAATGAGTCATGTCAGCCAGGTGGTAGGCTTGACCAGCCACGCTCACCTACAACCTGCCAGGGCCACGTGGCGCTGCGCGTCAGAAGCGCTGCTGCATACCGTGAGATTGTACACTGTCCAGCAGTGGGCAGCATGTGCTCCATCTTGGCTGCCACATCCCTAATTTCATTGCACCGAAATTTCCACATACCCCAATATCTTACCCATCTACATGTGTTTAAAGTTAAGATCGCTATCACACTGGGATCAATGTGTGCCAATTGAGCTGCATTGTAAACTCGGGGAATACGAACAAATGGAGAATTGTGTGGCACATGTGAATCCCCAAACAACACAGCCCTTATAGCTGACACAGTTCCTCATTGGTTAGTAGTGTACCAACCAGTTGGGTAATTCCCAGTGAGAAGACTCTTATTTAAACATCAGTATCAGATCGGATCATTTCCTAAAACTATCCATAACCATCTCGAAACCATCTGCAATGAAGGAATTAAATTCCAGATAAAGTTTAATTGATGACTCACGAGGGATTAATGAAACTTTTTCATTACAGCCCTGCTTCCAATGAGATATCCTCAATGCTACCTTGTTGTATGGTCAGTGATAACGGAATACCCTCTTTTCAAATCATACACTAAGTTCAACAGCTTTTAAGTTTCTATTCGGCAATAATAGGCCAACATCTTATTTATAATATGTTAACCGTTATCAATTTTGTTCAAATCTTAATTTTCTTCTAACTCAGACACAAAACAATAACGCTCCGTGTAAACTCCTTGTTCATCGCAATTTTTGAAGACTCTTAGCCATTATTATTTGATAATGTAGGTTCTGTTTAAATAAAGTTGTTTGTACTTTAACAAAATAGGTAAATCTATTACCACTGCATAGGTGGATGCTGCCAAGGTGGAACAAAATCGTGAAGATGAAGAGGAGGGGGCTGCAGAGAGTCTCGTGGATGCTGCCAAGATGGAAGAAGCCCGTGAAGATGTAGAGGAGGGGGCTGCAGAGAGTCTCGTGGATGCTGCCAAGTTGGATGAAGCCCATGAAGATGTAGAGGAGGGGGAAGCAGAGAGTCTGGTGGATGCTGCCAAGCTGGATGAAGCCCACAAAGAAGTGGAGGAGGGGGCAGTTAACAGCCTCATGGATGCTGCCAGGGTGGATGAAGCTGGTGAAGAAGTGGTGGAGGGGGCGGCCGAGAGTCTCATGGACTTTTGCAAGATGGACCAAGCCCACAAGAAGGTGGAAGAGGGGGCAGCTGAGAGTCTCAGCAGCCTTCCATTGCGTGCCACTTCCACCTACTGAAAAAAAGTTTCTTTGTTCTACAAATTCCTGTTTGTTTTCCGTTTATGTTCTGTTTCCGTTATTGTGCCGTTATTTGTTCTGTGTTTCGTTTTCTGTTGTGTTCACGTTAATATTGATTCTGCTTCTTCATTTTTCAATTTTCATCAACAAACTTTGGTTTATTTAAAGCAAAATAAATAAATCTTCCGTAGTTCATCAACTGTTCTCTTGTTTTTCTTAGTGTGCGCCTGGAACAATACTAGCTGCCAAATCGAATATATTATATGAGTGACTGTCGTCCCTGTCATGATAAGCAATCAAAAATAGGCATTATGAAACCGGACGAGCAGTTTAAAGTGCTTGCGAAGCTCATTTCAGTGGCTTAGAGAGTTCACCCCATTATACATAGACGAGCGTAGTCATCAGTAAGTGCTAAATTCGTTTCTAAATTCCAATCCGACATAACGCCGAGGGATTCATTCAGATTTTGTAGATGTTACAGAGGGTTAGATAAGCAGCCGCAATATCGTTGTGGCCCAAAATCTCTAATGGCCGTTGGTCATAACATGGTCTCGTCATTTGTCCCCACTTGTGAGCAATCAGTGTGAGGTAATTTACCGGCACAAGACGTTTAGGAGTGAGTCTGATTAAAAATGTTAATAGAGTATAGTGAAGATAGCTATAATCTGTTATCCTCCATGTAGCTAACTTCTTTGTAGTAGAAGTGTACATCCTTAAATCTAGAAATATGGCATCTCCTCTCTGACTAGGTTTGAATCTGAATAAAATGGTAATACGAGCCGCTCCGACGAGAAAGAAATGTGTCATATGCCACTCAGTTTGATTACCCCCCACATTCCGACCGCAGTGACTACTCGTATTCTTGCAACTTATGTTCATCAACATTATCTGAGGAATAATTTGGTGAGGGAAGTATGCAAAAGGACGCAGTTATTTATGGTAAGTGTGTTACGAAAGTACTTGCGTGAGAAACAGCGATTTTTTCCCTTGAGCTTTTCGCCTTCTCTGCTTCTTTGTTATTGCTCGCTTAGCAACTAATATATGAGATAAAATATGTTGCTACGAAAAGAGCCCTGAAATACTTTTTAGGGGTGCTGTGCTGTGACTTTCTTTGGATCATTAATATTCAACAAAACAAAACATATTATGTTATTATTATTCTGGATCTGGCTTTCTATAAAAAGAACATTCTTTCGTTACTGTAACTCGTTATAATGTTCATACCTTCCTTATTTCATAGTTATTGAAAAGGTTACTGAAAATTATTTCGTTGTCAATACTGAGATTACAGTACGCAATGTTTGTTCAACATCAAAATTTTGCAGTGGACTTTTGTTAACAGTAAAACACCAATAAATAACACACCTAACACGAGAACATGAGACTATTATCAGAGAAAAAATGTTTTTACTGTAATGTTTGCCACACCAGAACTACGCACAGCAAGATTTCTTTTATGTCATGAAGGTAAATTATCTTTTTGCACTGTTAATAATATATCATCCGCAGCCCGCGTCCACCTGTAAAACACATCATAAAATCTGCTGCTCTGCCCTGCAATCCCGAAAGCTGAATGAAATAATTTTAGTTCACTATTACCTGTCAGCTTCTTTGCGGTATGATTGGTTTCATTTAATGCAGTTTGAGTGCGCCGCGGCAGCGGCTCGTTCGTTCTTAGCGCAGCTCTGCACCACGAATAATATTTATATAGTTGAAAATGTCTTAAAAGTGTGGGATAAAATACCAGGCAAGCTTATTACAAATCATAATGCAATTTTTCACTAAGTAACTATTCAAAACATTTAGACAGATTAAATTCTTACACACCTTCACAAATCAATACCCAATGGCGCCCTTCTCCCAGGCTTGACAAAAGAATGCTACACAAGCATACAATATTGCGTCACAGGCTCTTCCTACCCACGTAACTCCAAGAAGACGACAGAGAAATTAATGGTCGGTCACTACTATTTATACTCGGTTTACATCTTTGTTTGATATATAATAAGTATCGTCTGTGGCGGTTTCAGTACTAGCCGACACACATATTATCCTCAAAAAAATCGATACATAATTCTATACAAATATAAAACATGACACATAATGGTTTCTCTTTGTTACATAAAACTTCACACAATCATTGTCCATGCATAAATAAAATTACAATTATCCAGTTCAATTATTGTTTTCTTTTTTACCACATATGATATGTGTTTTGCCAGAAGACGTTACAGGCTACACCAAAGTGTATTATTTGAAAGCAAGTGTTTGGCTGGAAAACAAAACACGAAACAATGTAAGTACGTGCAATAGGCGCATAGTGTGATGTACCATCTCAATACGGTAAATGGTCTCATAATTTGATTTAGTGCACTGGATATGGACACGAAGTGCCCTCAATAACTAACTGGCGCAGTTTACAGCCGGGTCATATAATACATTCACTCTGAATCTCTAGGAATCCACGTGGAGTACCGAAGGCCTACCAGCCATTGTGGGCACGAAGGTCGGGGACTGAACATTTTGTCGCGTCTCCCCACCGCGCACTTTTTGATTTTATTTATAGTTTATGTTGCATAACATTTTAATGAACTGTATATTGCTTATTATCGCGAACACAATAGATAACATGCGATTCTCACTATTAGTTCCTCTAGTTGAAAAACCTTAACTTTGTGCACCTCGACCTGTTATGTGGGGATACGCACAAAATTAAAAGATTTCCTGCTGTGAACGTGTGATCTCTAACGTGCAAACTATTTTCATATAACCCTGATCTGGCCTGTCAGAAATGGAACACGGTATCATTAATTTAACTAATTATGAAATTAAACATGTCCTTCTCTACTTTCATCTCTGAAATGCACTGAAAATTACTCTTATTTATACATACAGAAGTTACAGTTTGCTATGTTCGCTAAACATAAAAGCTGCAGTGGATTTTTTAACATATGAACACTGTTGATTGCCACGACTAACACGAGAGCGTGAAACAAAAAATGAAATTTGATTTTAATATTATTATTAGCCAAAACAGGACACAGCACAGCTGTCTTTGATATCACACAAATAAAGTATTACCACTCTGATTTACGTAAATTATTTACGTCACTGGGATTGTAATTGCAGTTGCCCATGTCCACCTGAAAATGACATAGTAAAATCCACAATTCTCCGCTGAGGTCTCCGGGAAGCTGAAAGAAATAATTTTAATGTACCATTACCTGCCCGCGTAATTGCGGGAAAGCTGCTTTGATTCAGTTTAATTTGAATTTGCCGCAGCAGCCGCTCCCGCGATCGCTGCACAGCTCTGCTTCATGAAAAATTCTAAATATGCTGAGAACTGTTAAAAATGTGGAATGAAATACTGGGCAAGTTAGCAATAAAAAATTACAAGTATTTTTAACAATTTCTATATCCAAAAATCAACATAAATTCCAAGCGCACACCTTTTTTATACTTCAGCCTCCAATGGCGTCTTTCTCGAACAAAGAACAAAGGAAAGCTAACCAAGCATTCAAGCGAGCGTTACAGGCTCTTACAACTTTAACGACTACAAGAAGACAAAGACAGTAACATTTAAGGCTCCACTATATATAATCGATTCAGTACGCTAGTAAATGTTCTTGTTGTTGTGGTCTTCAGTCCAGAGACTGGTTTGATGCAGCTCTCCATGTTACTCTATCCCGTGCAAGCTTCTTCATCTCCCACTACCTATTGCAACCTACATACTTCATAATCTGTTTAGTGTATTCATCTCTTAGCCTCCCTCCACGATTTTTACCCTCCACGCTGCCCTCAAATACTAAATTGGTGATCCCTTGATGTCTCAGAATATGCCCTAGCAACCGATCCCTTCTTCTAGTCAAGTTGTGACACAAATTTCTCTTCTCTCCATTTCTATTTAATACCTCCTCATTAGTTATGTGATCTACCTACCTAATATTCAGCATTCTTCTCTATCAGCGCATTTCGAAAGCTTCTATTCTCTTCTTGTCTAAACTATTTATCGTCCACGTTTCACTTCCATCCATGGCTGCACTCCACAGAAATGCTTTCAGAAACAACTTCCTGACGCTTAAATCTATACTCGATGTTAACAAATTTCTCTTCTTCAGAAACGCTTTCCTTGCCATTGTCAGTCTACATTTTATATCCTCTCTACTTTGACCATATCAGTTATTTTGCTTCCCAAATAGCAAAACTCATTTACTACTTTAAGCGTCTCATTTCCTAATCTAATTCCCGCAGCATCACCCGATTTAATTCGACTACATTCCATTATCCTCGTTTTGCTTTTGTTGATGTTCATCTTGTATCCTCCTTTCAAGACACTGTTTATTCCGTTCAACTGCTCTTCCAAGTGCTTTGCTGTCTCTGACAGAATTACATTGTCATAGGCGAACCTCAAAGTTTTTATTTCTTCTCCATGGATATTAATTCCTACCCCGAATTTTTGTTTTGTTTCCTTTACTGCGTGCTCAATATACAGATTGAATAACATCGAGGATAGGCTACAACCCTGTTCTACTCCCTTCCCCACGACTGCTTCCCTTTCATGCCCCTCGACTCTTATAACTGTCATCTGGTTTCTGTACAAATTTAAATAGCCTTTCGCGCCCTGTATTTTACCCCTGCCACCTTCAGAATTTGAAAGAGAGTATTGCAGTCAACATTGCCAAAAGCTTTCTCTAAGTCTACAAATGATAGAAACGTAGGTTTGCCTTTCCTTAATCTATGTTCTAAGATAAGTCGTAGGGTTAGTATTGCTACCCGTGTTCCAACATTTCTACGGAATCCAAACTGATCTTCCCCGAGGTCGGCTTCTAGAAGTTTTTCCATTCGTCTGTAAAGAAATGGCTAACACAAAAGCCACGCTTTCGCTTTGTCAGTGGGTTTCCTGTATAGCGGATGGCATTGCAACCTTGCTGCGACACGAGTTAATGGAAGGTAAATTTCTTAAAGAATATATGCCAGGGACATTTAAATTAATAATAACTTCAAAGACACTCATAAATTCCTTTAAAATATCTGGCTGGAGATAGCTCCTCATGGCAGATTTCTGCAGAACTAGTGTTGTTGATATTATAGAGTCGGGGGGAAACGCTGTTGGCGAAATCAGTATGATATCAACAAAATAGAAACAAAAGCTACCTTCATCTCGAAGTTTCAAGACGCTACTTACGCAATTCATACAATGATACAGCCGACACTTTGTTTTTGCTTTAATGAGATACTATGATATGCATGGTTATTCGTCTGTTCCAGTAACCTCAAAGACAGAATCACAAGGGGTGTATTTCTCAGTCGATTCATGATTCTTTATTAAAATCAGTTGTTGTTCCCAACGAAGATTGTTATTAAGGCCGTATTTTATATTTCAGGCAGAGAATGTAGCTGTTAAACAAAGAAAAGGCGTCCTAAAAGGAAAAATAAGGATAAAAATAGAGATATTTGGCGAGAATCTTGTGCCAGTCTTGTGTCCAAGCACTCAAAATCTCAAGATTCTGTTGTCAGTTGAAAGGGATGAATTCCATAGTACTGTGTGCATATTGTTGGTCATCAGAAAACGGTGTAATTCATACTGCTGTCGGATGCAAGAGTTAGTGCGAGGAAATATTTGCTTTCCTTGCGTTGCGTCCTACTGTTGCTGATTATAGGCTACAAGATACTAAGCATTCAGTGGGGACCAGTCCGTTATTCACTCCCCAGGACGGAATCTGTGTACCTCACCTGTTTGTCTAGAGTTAATGCTATGTACAGGTTTGAAAACGTCTTCTAAATATTAGCGTAATGTATATCTCAGTTGGAACATAGGCGCCAGCCTGATATTCACCTAGTGGGCTGTGGGAAACCGCCTAAAAACCACACCAGGCTAACTGGCTCATCAGCACCACTCGTTAACCCGCGAGGCCGATTCCATCGGGGTCACGCATGCCTTCCTGAGTTCCTTTTTGCTTCCTTTCCCCTTATTTTTTCCCTACAATCTCCTGTTTAACGCTCACTCTTCCGGTCGGTGTGACAGTGCGGTTCTAGGCGCTTCAGTCTGGAACCGCGTGACCGCTACGATCGCAGGTTCGAATCCTGCCTCGGGCATGGATGTGTGTGATGTCTTTAGGTTAGTTAGGTTTAAGTAGTTGTAAGTTCTAGGGGACTGATGACCACAGATGTTAAGTCTCATAGTGCTCAGAGCCATTTGAACCATTTTTGAATGCTCACTCTCTTATTGCTTAATTTTCTCCCTCCTTTCCCCAACCTCTCACTGGCTTTATCTTTTGGTTACTCCTTGACTTTAGTTTCTTTTGTAAACCGGTTGCACAAAAAGCCACAGATACAAAAAGGGCGAAGTAATATAATTAACGTTTAGTTTCAGTGAAAGAGAGTGGTTTCTTCCCCATAGTAAAAAAAAATGGAGATTTTGAAATTTGGCAGATGACTTAGACGACCTTTGGAATGGGAACTGCAGTTCAGATGATGTTATTTGACTTTACTTAGGAACAGTTTGCTCTGAAAAGATGGCTCCCCCTAAGTTGTTGAATTTGTGGTGAGTCCGTCAAGATACAGATTCCAAGGCACTTCCGATTGGCCCTTTCGGTGCTAGTAATGTCTTCATCAACTATATCAAAAGAAAAAAATTTCAGCCAAGCAGGGCTGATTGTCAAAGAGAATAGACCACTGATCAGTCCACAAAACGTTAATCACCTGCTGATTGAACATAACTACCACTTGATAAGATTTATAATGTAGAAACAATACTACTGAGACATACTTTATTTAAGGGTTCTTGGTTCCCCCACCTCCCCCACTCCCCAAAAAATAAAGGTACGTCATCCTTCACCATTTTCTTTATTCCAGCAACAGAAAAGTGATTGAAACAACCACATTGTTCCTTTAAGAGCACATTGACATTCATTTTGTAGTGCAACAAACGCAATGAAATTTGAATTTCGATAAATTTGGATTACGAAACATGCTTAGTACATACATGCGAAATTCAGAACACAAATTTCTGGGGAAAGTTCCGACAACCTAAACATAAAAACAGAGTTCACCCTTTTCAACATAATTTTCCTACTCAATGCGTTCTCTCCAGCTCTTACTTATTTTATGCGGGTAAGGATGTAAGAGATTATAGGTCATTACGCTTCTGTTTTAAAAAATAAAATGTAGTGTGAGGTCACTTGAGAACTTTATTTTCTTTACACCACTTTTTGATACTACATTGCTGTTTGTTTATGATTGTTTATAATTTTTTTCTATATGGTGCATCTTTAACTATTCTCATGGGTGAATTCCTGGCTCCATCTTGCATGTTTTGCAGTAGGAAATAGCTTCCCTTCTTTCTCCTTTCTCCTTGCGTTTGCTGCAAACCATGCAGTCCTTTCTTGATTTCTTTTTCCTTTCACATTATAAAAAGAATCTTTTCATTTAGTCTCTCTTCGGTGTCAGATGACGATGGTCTTCCTCTTTTCTTTGAATTTATATTTCTCATCTAGCCGTTTAGCTGTCTGATTAGATTTCTTCTATAGTAAAGGTCAGTCTGCAGTTGTTCTCCTAATTCATTTTTATCTATTCAATAAATAATGTAACTGTTCTTTACACCAACTTCACTCAGCCACAAGAATAACTTTTGCCACCAGTTTTATGGCCGCCTCGTAAAGCTGTGGCTACCACAGTACCACAGAGACCGACAACCACGAGCACCTCAATTCACAATCTGTCGAACCACCCGGCGGCACACAAGGAAGCAATCTTCAGATTCACGCTCCACAGACTGAACAGAACACCTGTAAGCAAGCAGAATTACACACAGTAGCTGAACACAGTAAAACAGGTAGCAGAGGAAAATGGTTACAAGCCCCACATGATAGAGTAATTAAACCGTCAAATATGTTAACAGAAAAGGAACGAAAGCACAACACACACAAAACCTTACACAACACAGATCAACACAACATACAAACAATGACCACATGCAAGACACAACATTATAACATCACACACAAAACAAAATGGCACATACTCGCCTACAATAACAAAATTATACACAGAATAGGCAACATATTGAAGAAACAGGGACTTCATATACGATACAGGTCTGACAAGACAACACAGAGAAAATTCAGAACACAGGAGACACCCACAGATAAATTCAACAAATCAGAGAAAAATGAACTCAAATGCAACACTTGTCAATCAGTATACACATGACAAACATGCAGGAACCTTAAAATAGGAACTCAGAACATCCTCAGAGTCCTAAACAGTAACTGCACCCATAGCACATTTGCTGACCACCTAGTAGCCCATAAAAACCACCCAGCTACAATAGCAGGAGATTTAAAAGTACTGTACAGCCACAGCTTATACTACAGACTGATAATAGAAGAGAACTTCCACATACCGGAGGCAATAGCAGAAGGCAAACAAGTTTTGAATAAAAACACTACACTCTGTAAAGGCACAACATTTAACACATTAAAGGAACTTTACACAGAATACAACACAAACAACCAAAGGAGCCTACTCTGTCTCTCTCTCTCTCTTTCTCTCTCTCTCTCTCTCTCTCTCTCTCACTCACTCACACACACACACACACACACACACACACACACACACACACACACAGAAAACGAGGGAGAAAGTAAACAAAATTCAAATTCGGCGCCAAACTACTCCGGAACAAATGAACGCCGACGGGATTAGGAAACACAAAAACATAGTGCTCATTGCGTTTTGTGAAGTATAAAGGCGTTTATAAAGAACGAAATTACGCAAAGTACATCAATATGAATGTGCAGTGTCTTCGTAATGTAAAAGAAAGAGGATCAGTCACAACAAAACGTGAGTAGAAAAAAATATATAAGGCCCCGGGAGTAGACAACATTCCATTGGAACTACTGACAGCCCTGGAAGAGCCAGGCCTAACAAAACTCTACCATCTGGTGAGCAAGATGTATGAGACAGGCTAAATTCCCTCAGACGTCAAGAAGAATATAGTAATTCCAATCCCAAAGAAAGCAGGTGTTGACAAATGTGAAAATTACCGAACTATCAGTTTAATAAGTCACGGTTGCAAAATACTAACGCGAATTCTTTACAGACGAATGCAAAAACTGGTAGAAGCCAACCTCGGGGAAGATCAGTTTGGATTCCGTAGAAATGTTGGAACACGTGAGGCAATACTAACCTTACGACTTATCTTAGAAGAAACATTAAGAAAAGGTAAACCTAAGTTTCTAGCATTTGTAGACTTAGAGAAAGCTTTTGACAGTGTTAACTGGAATATTCTCTTTCAAATTCTGAAGGTGGCAGGTGTAAAATACAGGGAGCGAAAGGCTATTTCCAATTTGTTCAGAAACCAGATGGCAGTTATAAGAGTCGAGGCACATGAAAGGGAAGCAGTGGTTGGGAAGGGAGTGAGACAGGGTTGTAGCCTCTCCCCGATGTTATTCAATCTGTATATTGAGCAAGCAGTAAAGTAAACAAAAGAAGAATTCGGAGTAGGTATTAAAATTCATGGAGAAGAAATAAAAACTTTGAGGTTTGCCGATGACATTGTAATTCTGTCAGAGACAGCAAAGGACTTGGAAGAGCAGTTGAACGGACTGGACAGTGTCTTGAAAGGAGGGTATAAGATGTATATCAACAAAAGCAAAACGAGGATAATGGAATGTAGTTGAATTAAATCGGGTGATGCTGAGGAAATTAGATTAGGAGCAAAATAACTGATGATGGTCGAAGTAGAGAGGATATAAAGTGTAGACTGGCAATGGCAAGTAAAGCGTTTCTGAAGAAGAGCAATTTGTTAACATCGAGTATAGATTTAAGTGTCAGGAAGTCGTTTCTGAAAGTATTTGTGTGGAGTGTATCCATGTATGGATGTGAAACATGGACGATAATTAGTTTGGACATGAAGAGAATAGAAGCTTTCGAAATGTGGTGCTACAGAAGGATGCTGAAGATTAGAAGGGTAGATCACATAACTAATGAGGAGGTATCGAATAGAATTGGGGAGAAAAGGAGTTTGTGGCACAGTTTGACTAGAAGAAGGGATCGGTTGGTAGGACATGTTCTGAGGCATCAAGGGATCACCAATTTAGTGTTCGAGGGCAGCGTGGAGGGAAAAAATCATAGAGACCAAGAGATGAATACACTAAGCAGATTCAGAAGGATGTAGGCTGCAGTAGGTACTGGGAGATGAAGAAGCTTGCACAAGATAGAGTAGCATGGAGAGCTGCTTCAAACCAGTCTCAGGACTGAAGACCACAACAACAACAAAACATGCAAAGCATCTTGACACGCAATAAACAAAATGTGTGTGAAATCTTACGGGACTTAAACTGCTAAACTTATCAGTCCCTAATCTTACACACTACTTAACCTAAATTTCCCTGAGGACAATCACACACACCCATGCCCGAGGGAGGACTCGAAACTCCGGCGGGACCAGCCGCACAAGACAAGCAAAAATCACATTCTTGAAAAATCAAGGGATGTGTTAACTCGCTGATCAAATTCACATTTACATCATATGGTTTGCAGATAATAGGCTATCAGTGCAAGACAAGAAACAGTTGGTCCTGCAAAACTATGCGATGTAAAATCACGGTAAGAAACAAAATGAACAAAAATTTTCTTTATGCCTGACTTTGTTAGATCAGTTACAACCTAAAATACGGTTCACTTCTTACAGTTTTCAATAAACAAAACCCACTGATGATTTCTGAATCATGTGTGGGTAAAAAGAAAAGCAGATTGTGTGCAAAAAGGCGGAACCCATATCCTATAATTTAGCTGCAAATGCAGAAAGAAAGGACAAGAACTGCCATTCCAAAAAATGAATGTTATCGTTTCACAATCCTGTAGCAAAATCTCCTCATGCTATCTGTGGCTTCGAACGCTGTTAAGTGGCTGCTACAATGCAATACATTCGTAGAAGTACCTCATTGTACCACTAGATGTCTCTGTCTTGTAATAGCATCGATTGTTCCATGTGGAAGGGGCTGGTGCTTAAAAAAATTAATCGCATTGCTCTTTCAGGAAGAAGTCGCTGACACTGAAAGAGTTAAATACCTCGCTTCGTTATATTTTCTTATAATGC